>NC_056731.1:1528222568-1528376643 GCF_019279795.1 Protopterus annectens
CTCGCGTAGAAAGTAAGGACTGAGATGTTGCACTCAGAACAATGGTGCTGGAGCCAGAGCCATCGGCTCAGAGATAGATGTAGGGTCCAAAATCACCCTGGCAGACGCACAGAGAGGAAGGCTTGGAACCGATGAAGATAGATTCAAACCCTCCCCCTCGGCATCGACAGAAGAGCTTCAGTCCCTGGACATGACGGACGGAGCAGAACATGTCAGAGCTAAACTCTGCTCAAATGCAACAGCAAGGGGAGCCAGAACAGAGGGTTCCTCCATTGGTAACAAGCACTCTGGCTCCGAAAACCCAACATGGCTTGGAGGAGGAGGAATCATGGATGGAGACCAGACTGGTTCGAGTGGCTCCGGAGCTGACTGGGTCGGAGCCAACAAATATTTAGGCGGGGCAGACGACTTGAGGAGTCTCAGTACTACCCTCTCCACATCTTCTTCCAAAAGACTCCTGGAAGATAGGGTTGGGGATCTCGACCTAGCAAGCACTGGAGATTTGACCAAAGAGACAGGTAGGGACTCTACAGACTGGCTCCGAGAAGCAGAGTCAACTATTTGCAAGGATTCAGCAGTCGGCACCAAAGTATCTGCGACAGACTCCGAAACCACAGTGCTCTCCTTCGGCTCCGAAGGCTGAGGAGTCGAGGAGGCAGGTTTTATTAATTTGGCAGGTGGCTCCGAAACACTAGCCGGTGCCGGAGAAGGCCTTTTTGAACCTTTAGATTTTGAGTCAGATCTTGACTTCGAAGACTTAGACGAAGAAGCCGAAGAACTAGACAAAGCTTCCTCGAAGGTTGGCTTCAACAGACCCCTGAGTATCAGTTTGTTCCTTCTCTCCTGCAACACTCTATGAGAGAAAGCATGACAGAACAAACATGATTCTTGCAAATGGATGGCTCCCAAACAGTAGACACAGCTACTGTGGCCATCGGTCAAAGATATTTTCTGGGAGCACTTCATACATTTTTTAAACCCAGTGCTCCTTGCTATCCTTAGACACTGCAACACACAAGCAACCAGTGGGAAAGAGAAAGAGAAGGAGAATGACAGAGGACTAGGTCCATCAACTAAAAGGGGCCTAGCCCTGCAGAAGAATTACACAAGGACTAGGTACTCTAAGTTAAACGGGCCTAGCCTGTTGTAAGATAGAAAACTAGATTTTCCACAGATTCAGTCACACAGGAAAATTTTTTTTAAATAAAATATAGTGGAGGCAACACGAGGACCAGGTCCTCTAAGTTTAACGGGCCTAGCGCTGTGAAAAACCGGGTCTTCTAATTCAAACAGATCAAGAAGGCACAACACACACACGCTCAAAGGGTAGCAAATTAATGACTGTAAAAAATTAAGACTTTAGCGGTTCCCCGCTAAAGACCACCATTCAACAATAATTGCTTGACAGGAAAATAATCAATAGGAGCCCCTATTGATTAAAAACGGCGAACTCGCCAAACTAACTCTCTAGACAAGAAAAACGCAACTGTGTCTAACTACTGATATACAGGAAAGTACTAATACTAATCACACAAGACAATGTAGGTAAATCCTAACTGTAATAACAGGAAAAAGGCGAAGCCGCCAAAACTAACGATTTAGGTAAAGCGCAATTGCGACTAACTACTGGTACACAGGATACCACTAATATGGTCACACAAAACCAACAGACAATAAAGATAAAGCCCTATAATGTATATATTCAAAGCTATACAAAAAGATACTAGAATAATGAAAATTGCAAAAAATTAGCCAAAGCCAAGAAGCACATCCGAACTCGACGTGGCAAACGAGATCTGGGGATTGCACTGGTGTACCATGGGATACCTGATTAGCCACGAGCCAACCAGAAGTCTTTGAGCTTGAAAATTGACTGAGTTGGAGCGGAGGTTCGGCTCCGAACCCATATGTAAAAATGAATACCCAACATCAAGGATTTTATATATATATTTAACAATAGTATAAAACAAATGACATTTGATGATAGGTAGCTACTTATTGTACATTCTAGCATTTTAGAACAGACTAAATCTATTCATGTGCGTTTTATATGCATTTATTGTCTACTTGATGCTCTGCCAATGAAAAGTGTTCAACAATTAAGCAATTAGTATTTCTTGTGCTTAGTATGGATTTTCCATCTGAAGAAGTCTGTTTGCTGACAAAAATGCTCTGTAAAAGTGTTAAATGTGTATGTACTGAGGCCCAAAGGGGTATTTTCAAGTGTTTTTATATTTTTTATGAAGGGGAGTGAACATTAAATACTTTTTACTGCATCAAGAGGTTTTAGTGGGCTTTTTCCAAAGTGCTTAGTGGTTTTTGAAGTCATAAAACTCCTTCCAATGCTCACTCTTCTTCCTCTTTCTCGCTCATCGTCATACTTAAATACTCACTTCTACACCCTTCTCTCCATCAGCTCAGATACTTTACTCCATATCCCCCTTTATACTCCCCTTTTCTACTATAAAAATATCATAACCAAAGATATTATATGTCTCAGAGAACCTAAAACTTGACTGACTTGAAGGGGCAGCCACCCTGTCCCTTCTGGTTCACAGTCCAATGTAGACAGTACATTGTTACTCCTCTGCTATATATTTACAAACCTTTGCTTAACCCATAACTGTATGCCCAATATATGGAAAAACAGCAAAATCATATCCCTCCCCAAAAAATCCCACTCCAAGCTATCCAGTGATTACTGCCCAATTTCCATCCTCTCAACTCCTGTGAAAATCTTAGAAAAAACTGGTCTATAATCAACTCTCAAACTATTTTAGTCAATACTACCTTATATCTCTTCAAAGAAACATGATTTCTATTCAGGCTGCAGTACCTCCACTCCACTTTGAAACATCAATGATCACTCTTGGATATGGACAAAATCCTCCTTACTGGAGCCATATTTGTAGATCATACCAGAGCCTTTGACCTGGTTGATAGCCCAATCCTATACAACTACCTCATTGACATTGAGATTAGCCCTGACACTATCTCCTGGCTCCAAAATGACCTATATAACCAGCATTTTGCAGTCAAATTTAACAGTACATCAGCCACCACTCCCTTACTTAAAGGAGTCCCACAAGACTCCAATCTGGCCCCTCTTCTTTTCTCTATTTTTATAAACAGGCATACAATCAACCTTCCTAAAACTTCATATTTTACTATACAACAATAATATGGTCTTCATTTCAGCCACACAACTTATTCAATTCAATATAATCTGCAAAATGATTTCCTCTCCTTCATTAGGAAATACATATTGCTTAATTCCTCAAAAATTAAAGCTATGCTCTTCGAAACCTCCACTAAAAGGGAAAATAACCCCAACTAACTTATTCTTGACCACCTTAATAATGCCATTGAGTAAGTTAACCTATTCAGATACCAATGAGTCTGGCTGATGCAACTTTTAACTTCTGCCATCATCTCAAAAACACCTGGAAAAAGATAAACTCCCTACTCTTCAGCAAAATCTCATCTTTCATCTGCTGTCCAACAAGAAACGCTAGTGGCAAAGGAATTTTTCGAGACCAATTTGAGTACCACATACCTCTTACAGCAGCTGTCTTCAAAACAATCTCTGCCCCTAACTAAACAATCTCCAACTCCATCTGCCACTTCATTAACCTTTCCCCAAAGTATGAACACCACTGTCATACACTAGCTAAAGCAAACAGCCTGTCGGTTTGGCAACAAGCCAATCTACTCCTTTTCTCCCAAATTTTCTAGCTTCTGAAAGAAAACTCCTGCACTTATCTTTCCTCTAGATTAGACAGCCTCCATCATATAACTTTAGATCTCACAGACACCCGAGGCCTCTCTTGCAAGCATCTAAAACCAGACTGCAGCACTCTAACCACTTCTTTTCTACCCTTGGACCCAAGCTCTGGAGGGATCTTCTCCCAAATCTTAAAGACCTCTCTAACTACTCTTCCTTTCGGGCACAACTTAAAGAACTTTTCAAAGCACAGGTTGCTTGCAAATGCTCTGCATCAGGTCACATAATCTAGTCTCTCCCTAATCTTCAACAATACTGCCTATTATTTACACTATAGCATCTCTTCTTCAACTCCTAATATGCTGTTCCTCTAACTGGCGTAAATGTTGTACATAGTGGTTTCTGTTGACTACCTTCTTAAATAATTTTTGCACTGCATATTAACACCTTTGTCTCTGGCAAGTTCTTTTATTGCATAAATGTTTACATTTTCCCACGTGTGTTCACATTATGAGCTGAAACTGATCCAGTGGGGATCAGTGTTCTACCCAGTTAAATTCTATAAATAAAGAAATAAACCACAAAGCACAATTAAATGTAACGTAAAACAAGCTTATTCAGACACAGTTTGCTTTCTTTCTAAATAATTTTAAGCAGACATTTTTAGACTTATTACACTAATCAGGTCTACACTGTTTTTATAATATTTTCTGAGTTAAACCACACTGGAGACTTTGTGCAATCTCTCTCATATGTTTACAAATTTATACCTTTTTTCTTGGAAGGGGAGTCTTTTTTGGCATCTGGCAAAATATCTGTTTTTGCATCTTGTGGGAAGTCTGTTTTGGTATCCAGTGGTGAAACTACTTGTTCATTAGGCATCAGATCCGTTTTTGTATCAAGAGACAAGTCCAGTTTGGAATCAGGCTGTAGCTCTGATACTGCACCCATGTTCTCGTAACTCTCAACAGTGACTGAAAGTGAATCAACCTGATCGAGAGACTCAGTTTTTACTGCTGTAGTTACAGAATCACTTAGGTACATCATATCCAAGTTCACAGAATGAGGCCTTGGCTCTGGTTTTATTACTACATGAGCAGTCTCTTCAATTGTGGTATTTCCAGATTGATTTTCCAATGCTTCTGAGTCATGAATAACTCTGAAATGAGTATGTTCAGAAGGAGCAATAGCAACCATTTTGGGGTATTCATGCTTTTCTTTCCGGCTCACCTAAAATACAAGCAAACAGATTTAAGTACATTTCTTGTTTCAAAACACTTTCAGACATACAAAATTACAGCTGCTTTTGAAATACTATGTAACAAAATAAAAATACATTCCATTACCTGTACTTCACTACTGCTATGAATCAAAATCTGGTATTCTTTACTGATTGCTGATAAACATTTTTGAATAAAAGTTAGACTAAGTGGTCTTCCAAGATAGCTGCACTTTGAGTAACAGCTTAATTTTAGCTCTCCCAGTGTGAAAACAAACTTATTAAAGTAAGTCAGTGGACCTACACGTCTAGGTAAATTTCAGTACCTGGCTAGTAAGGGCATTGCCTGGATGTCAGGAAAAAAGAACTACAGGGATCTGAAGGAAAATCAGCTACAAAAGGTGATGAAAAAACACTGACTGGGACAAGTATTTTACCTGTTCAGCAAAAAGCAGTACAAGGTCCAGACGTGACTTCCAGTAAACTAGAGGAAAGTATAAGACAACTGCAAACATACCAGACTAAAATAAACAAAACACTGATGGAGTATATCAACTAAATAAAAGGATAGAAAAATGGAAGAAGCTTTAAACAGATACTCAGATGAGGTGATAAAACTGCAAAAGTCAGTGGTCGAAATGAAGAAAAAGCTGGTTGAATATGAGACTGCACAAGAAGAGATGTTTAAAAAAAATAATAGAATTAAAGGACAGAGCACGTAGGGAAAACCTGAGATTTTCTGCTTTACCAGAGAAGCTGGTAGGCATAGACTATATTAATTTTATGAAAGCACAAACAAGCAACTGGACTGGTATTCCACAAGAGGAATTAACTGAAAGGGTACATCGCAAGTATCCTCCAAATCTGGCTATGAGAAAGCAACCTAGACCTTTAATAGTAAAGATGCAATCTTACCAGGAGTTGATTCTGACAAAATTGTGGCAGAATTGTGGCAGAAGAACAAAGTACTAAAAGTGTGAGACAGCAGAGCGTTTGTGAAGAATGACTAGTGAAAGTACATCAGGCAGAAGAGGAGTAAATTTAATTCCATTATTCAGGGACTGTCGAGAAGCAGGTGTGGTATTCAAGCTGCTGTATCCAGCTATCTTCAAAATATTTTACCCTGGAGGGACAAAATCATACTTGAAGTACATGCTAAGGAGGAAACACAAAAGTTTGTCTAAAAACAGTGAGCTGTGGAACAGAAGTAGATTCTGCTTCTTGCTCTTCCACTAATAAAGACCACAGAGAAACTGTACCAGTGAAATTTTTTTCAGTGTTTCAATTGAAAAAGCTTGAGAGAAAGAAAAAAAACACAAGAGTCAACTAGAAGAATTGAGAGTACGTTGGAAATGAAGCAGAGACAGGACTTGAGAGATGGAGGTGAACAAGAACACAACCAGTAACTTGGAAATTGACAAATGTGGGATTACAAAGCAATAATCATATTTGTGAAGCATGACAAAACAAGAAAACCTGGAAATAATTGACTTTGTTAAACTTGTAGGGGATTCTACAGGATATGCCCTACTTCATGTCATTAATGCTTGAAAAAGTACTTAGAGGGGAAGAGGAAGGAGAACGTTAACTAAGTAAAATTTTTTTTCTTAATGGTACTATTTTAACACTGCATGAGTTTTTTTTTTGCATTCTATAAAGTAAAGTTTTCTCTTTAGTATCCCCATTATACTTAAAAACAAATGTATATAGGTGCGCCTGTTTTTTTTTTTTCTCCCCCCCCCCTTTCTTTCTCCTTGTTCACCTTTAAGAAATGTAAGCACTGCAATGTAAAAAAAACTGATTAAAACAGCATGACAAAAGAGAAATTAGTGTGCTCTTTCTCAGTATAGCACAGGAGAATGACTGGATTAAAGCTCATAGCTTGTTCTAGTAACAAGTTGAAAGAGAAAGCAAATAAATGAAAAAGAACATTATAATGCTTTTTTTCTAGTAAGTAAATGTATGCTTGACAATGTTTTGTGTCTGGTTCTCATGTCTCTAGGAAACAATATGATAGAGAAATGGCTTGGAGATAATGTTGTCAAAGCATTATAGTGTTTTCCCAGCAGAGAGAGCTATAAAGATGAGACAAAACCAGATGTCACAGTAGAAACATAGGCTGCACCACGCATCTAAGCACTGATAATGTTTCTTTTATGTTACCCCAAATCTGAGTGTGGCTGTCAGTCTGGAAAGTACAGTTTTGTACCTACCATAAATGTAGATGTTAGAGTGTTCACCCTGCTGCAGTCATCACACTTGGGTTATCCTGCCGTCAGGCAGTCCCCGCAGTCGGCCTGAGTTCCAAAGTCTTGGTCCGACATCGGTTGCTGTCGCTTATATAAAAATAAAAATACCTTCAGGCACAAGCAAATACACCACAGAGGTTGTATAGGACACAGTGGTATAGATAAGTTCAGCTAGTTCAGAGGGGATGGAGGGAGGGTAACCTGGACTGCAGCAGGGTGAACACTCGAGCATCTACATTAATGGTAGGTACAAAACTGTACTATGTTCATCGTGTTACCCTGCTGCAGTCAACATACTTGGGTTGAATCCCAAAGCTAAGGACGGGTGGAGTTAAACAGGGTTAGAAGAAGCTAGTAGGCCCTGCAGAACTGCAGTGGCAAAACCAGCTCTAGTCTTAGAATATAGAGGTAAGTGATAGTGTTTGGTGAAGGTGTGCACTGAGCTCCAAGTTGCAGCTTCCAGAATATCCTTGGTTGGCACTCCCCTGAGAAAGGCTGCTGATGTAGCTGTAGCCCTGGTGGAGTGGGACCTAATGTTAGCAGGTACCGGTTTCCCATGATGCGTGTAGCAGAAACGTATGCAATGCCCTATCCATTTAGAAATGGCCTGTTTTGAGATAGCTTTTCCTTGTGATCCTGCAGCATAGGCTACAAAGAGCTGGTCAGATTTTCTGAAAGCCTTAGTTTTATCCAAGTAGTAACGTAATTGCCTGTGAATGTCCAAAGAGTGCAGGAGTCTTTCTCCTTTGTTCTGGGGATTTGGGAAGAAGGTGGGCAAATTAATGGTTTGGTTTAGGGCCACACTGGATACCACCTTTGGCATAAAGGAAGGGTTAGTTCGTAGAGACTCTGTCGATGAAAAATGAGGAAAGGCTCCACTGCCATTAGTACCTGTAGCTCTGAGACTCTTCTAGCTGAGGTTATTGCTAGTAGCAGGGTAGTTTTCCATGAAAGAAATTTTAAATCGGCTGGAAAAGCTGGTCCAAAAGGCGGCAGTGTAAGCTTTTCCAGAACAAAGTTGAGATCCCAAGTAGGTGTTGGTGCTCTCCTGGGCGGTCTTATGTTCTTAGCCCTTCTGAGGTACTGTCTTAGGAGTGGTTGTGAGAATAAAGGAGGATGCGTGTTATAATGAGCTGAAATTGCAGAGGCGTGGATCTTAATAGATGAAAAGGAAAGTCCTTTGTGCAACATCTCAGTTAAATATTGTAGAATCTGAGGAATGTTTGGATCAAGGGGATTTTGGCCTTTAGCCTGGTTCCAGGCGCAAAATCTTTTCCATTTGTCTGAATAGGTTTTCCTGGTGCTGGGCCTCCTGGCCTCCAGAATGACATCCATAACAGCTTTGGATAGAGGTGTTGGCTGGTTGTTTAGGTAATTTGCCATGCATTCAGGTTTAAAGTCTTGAGCTAGCTGTGTAGAATCTGATTGTCTCGCTGGGTGAGCAGGTGAGGAATTTGTGGTAAAATCCATGGTGGGCTGTGGGCCATGTTCCTTAGAACTGGATACAAATGCTGCCGTGGCCAGTCTGGTGCAATGAGTATCATTTGTGGCCTCTCTAATCTGACTTTCAGCAGTACCTTTGCTAGATAGAAGAGGCAGTGGAGGAAAGGCATACACTGTTAATGTTTTCCAACTGAATGAGAGGGCGTCCACTTTCCAAGCTTGTGGATGGAATGTCCTTGTGCAAAATTTTTGAAGTTGGTAGTTTTGGGGGCTGGCAAACAGATCTATGTCTGGCTGTCCCCATTTTTGAGCTATCATTGCAAATATTTGTGGATCAAGTTTCCACTCGTGTGGATCCATGATGTTTCTGCTTAGGTCGTTTGCCAATGTGTTTTTCTTTCCTGGCAGGAATTGTGCTTGTAACTGAACCTGGTTAAGACAGTGCTGTCTTCCACAAGGTCATTGCTTGCCTGCATAGAGGGTAGGAATGTGTGCCCCCTTGCTTGTTTATGTACCACATTACTGTGGTATTGTCCGTCTTTATTATTAGTTGCCCTGGGTGTAAGAGGTCATTGAAAGCTGTTAGGGCATTCTGTACTGCTAGCATTTCTTTTTGATTGATATGCAGATACCTTTGATCTGTAGTCCATTTGCCCTGAATGCACTGTCCTGCCATGTGTGCTCCCCAGGCACAGTCCGATGCATCTGTTGTCATAGTTTGCCTGGCTGTGAGTAAGGTGAAAGGCTGACCCTTGTTGAGGTGACATGTCTGTGCCCACCACAGACACTCCTGTTGAAGGCAGGGAATGAGTGGTATCATTGTTTCCAAACTGTGGCTGTGCTGAGTCCATATGCTTTTCAGGTACCATTGTAATTTCCTCTTATGCAGTTTTGCAAATGGTACTAGTAGTATGCAAGATGCCATGAATCCCAAGGTCTGCAGAATTTTTCTTGCAGGGAGTTGGGTCTTAGTTGCCATTATTTTGAAATATTGAGTCAGCTGTTGTTGCTTGTCTGGCGTGAGATAAGCCATCTGGGCCTTTGTATTCAAGCTGGCACCCAGGAATATTATGTTTTGTGAGGGCACTAGTTTTGATTTCTTTTTGTTTACTGTGTACCCTAGGCAACTTAGAAGGTGTTTGACAAATGCCAGATGCTTTAAAAGAATGTCCTTGCTTTCTGCTTGAAAAAGGCAGTCGTCCAGGTATGGGTATATTTGAATTCCTCTGTCTGCAATATGCAATTACTGGTGCCAGGCATTTTGTGAAGACCCTGGGCGCAGTAGATAAGCCAAAGGGCAGTGCAGAGAATTGATAATGAATTGAACCTGCAATGAAGCGGAGGTATATTCTGCAATTCTGTCGGATAGGGACATGCAGGTATGCCTCCTTGAGGTCCGTTACTAACCAAGCATTCTTGCCCAGCATGGGAAGAAGCTGCTGTAGTGTTAGCATCTTGAATTTTGGTACTTGCAGATAGGTGTTCAGAACTGAAAGATCCAGAATGGGTCTCCATGCTTTGTCTTTTCTTGGGACTAGAAAGTCTTGAGTAAAATCATTGTCCTTGCTCCTGTGTAGGTACCTGTTGAATGGCTCTCATGTCCATGAGAGCTGTAATTTGTTTTTGTGCCTCTGCCCACTGATTTGGTGGCAGGTTTGGCATTCCTTTTATCCTTGGCAAGGTATGAAAGTTGAATCTGTATCCATGAGAGACTATGTTTAGGACCCATTTGTCTTTTGTGATGATGGGCCAGTTGTCTGCAAAAAATGCTAATTTTCCTCCCAAGGGAGCTGCCAGGAGAGATTTGCTTGGTAGTTTGAGGACTGAGTCATTGTGTTTGTCTTCTGCTAGCTTAGGGCCTGTCTTCTCCTTTCTGGGTAGCAGTACCCCATTGGCGAGGTATGTAAGGGCCTTGTGACTGACCTATGCCCCTCGGGCGTCTGCATTTGCCCCTCTGTGGTCTGTCAGAAGCTGGAAAGGACCAGTTTTTTGTTGGCCAATTTCTGCTGAAACAAGGAGGTTGTACCTGTAAAAAATCCTTGACTGTCTGCATAGACTTTGCCTTATCCTCCATTTTCTTTAAAACCTCTTCTGCTTTGACACCAAATAATACATCCTGCTGTAAAGGTGCATCCAATAATTTTGCTTTAACATGATCAGGTAGGGTTTTGTTCTTTTAACCAAGCATGTCTATGTATGACAGACCCAGTAACAGCTGCTCTACAGGAAGCTTCCAATGAATCAAATCCACATTGTAAAGTATGTTTGCCCACCTGTTCAGCTGCATGCAACAGGTCCTGCATTTCCTTGAATTCAGACTGTTCAGTATGTGTGCTCAATTTTTGTTTTAATTGAGACATTAGGAATTGCTGATATTTCAGCATGTGAAACTGAATTTAATGCTCTCATAGCCAGAGTTGCCGAGGTATATATTTTCTTTCCCCATCTATCTAGGGCTCTGGAATCCCTTTCAGAGGGCACAGGATTTTTAGCCACAGAAGCTTTAGCCCCCTTGGGAACCTGGGAAATTGTTTCTGGGTCAGCCACAGGGCTTTTATAAAGGAATTTGTGTGAATCAGGTACTCTGTAGTATCTGTCTGGTTTGGCTGGAGCAGGAGGTAGAGAGTCTGGATTTAGACTAGACTCCAAGTAAACATCATCCACAAAATCTAAAACTGGAGGGTTAGCAAGTGGTCTGTGCTGGGGTAGTAAAATGAACTCTCGGAGCCTTTTCTTAGGCTCAGAGTAATCCTGGCCTTCCCACTGGAAATGTTCCCCCATGGTATGTAAAGTTTCCCCAAAGTAGAAGTCTTCAGGGGGAGATGCTGAGGGAATAGTCTTCGTTATCAGTGTCTTCATAAGGGGGAATAGTGTAATCCTGCTCCTCAGAAGAATCGGAGGAAATTGAAACCTGGTCAGAGCATAATCCTCCTCTTGTCTTGGTCTTTTATCTGGAGGGGGATGGGAACCCCTGATTGGGGTAATCAAATCTTCAGCCATCTTAAGCATCTGTTTCTTAGGCATGGGGCCTTGAACTGCAGACTGATGCAGTCTTTTTTGGTTTTAAGCTTAGCATAAGATTTAATGGTGAGTGTAGTCGGTCTGAAGACACCTTCTGCAATTGAAGGTGTTTCCAGTGCACCGGGGTCTCCTCCTGCTCCGGTGTCGGAAGGGCCTAATAAGGATGGCTGCATCGGCCTAGTACACTCCGCTTGAGAATCCGCAGGCGTCTGGGGTTCCAATTCTGCGGTCGTCAGGGGCTGCGTAGGCGCCTCACTGAAAACCGAAGAACCGGCGACAGGCCCAGGAGAGGCCTTGGAGTCTGGCTTGTTCCTATGCTGCCTGTCCTTATCCTTGCATTTTTTATGAATGCCAGTCGTCGGCTGCTCCGACGGCATGATATAATTAAATTTCCTACCAAAGTAATGTCGAGCGAAGTCAAAATGGCGTTTGATAGTTCGTTTATTAAACCTAGCACAAAACCGACAACCTGTGAGGTCGTGGTCTGGGCCTAGGCAAGGAATACAATAAGAATGGAAGTCCTTATGAGGTATTTGCTTCCCACAAGAAATGCAATTGTCAACTTTTTCTGACATCTGACTGAGGCAAGAAAAGGTTCCCCAACGGGGTACTTAGCTTTATTGAAGACTTCGGACTGAAATTCGAATCGAAAATCTCAGGTGTCGGCCGACCGGCACTTGCCAACTGCTTCTGCTTCGGGCATCGCGCGGCAAGAAAGACTGAAGAAAATGGCGTTGGATACCTCTTATATACCCCTGGCGCTCTGACGTCAGGGAAGAAGCGACAGCAACAGACGCCGGACCAAGACTTTGGAACTCAGGCCAACTGCGGGACCGCCTGACGGCAAGATAACCCAAGTGTGATGACTGCAGCAGGGTAACACGATGAACATCATTTGTTCCTATTAGGAGGGTAAAATTTCAAATTCTGATGATGTACATAAATTTGTGTGTTACTATTAAGTCAACAGGTTTTAGGGAGTATGGGTGGGGTGTTTTTTTTTTTTTTTGAGGGCTTTCAATAAAACAAAGTTCTTTAAGATGCGACATAGGCTCAAACAGATATGACAAGAGACAGTTGCATAAAAGATCAACCTGCCAAACAGTGCATGCATGTAACAAACATTGGAATTAGACATTTAACAAAAAAGCTGTTCTACATAAGAGGTGGAAATAACACCTTTTTAAGGCAATGATGCTTTCTGTAATGTCTTTAAATGTCAGTGGTCTCAGATAAAAACAAAAAAGAATAGTGAACTATATAAAAATGCAAAGTGCAAATAGCTATGCTATAACAGACTCACTTGGAAAGAACTGAACATGTGAATTTGATAAAGATTTTCAGGATGGCTATTCAGCGGAATACCTTGGGCAAAGGGAAAAAGGGAGTACTTGTATTAAATGAAAGAGGAGCTCCAATACTGATAGAAGAGGATTAAAAAAGATAATGGTAAATTTCTAGTACAAAGGGGCTACTGGTAAGGGAGGAAGATCACACTGGCATGTATTTATATTCCACCTAAAACTACTACAATGGAGCTTAAGAAAATTCTGGGAGAAATAATCAATTTTCAGCAAGGAATATAACTTATGGGTGGGGACTAGAATTTGATTTGCAACTGTGAAGATGTGTCTGGGGGGACCAAAAGGGAAATAAATATGAAAGTGGATTTTTGAAGAAATTTATGAAAATATTTGGCATGGTAAATATGAATTCAGTACTAGGAGTTTGGAGTGAATTTACATATTCCCCATGGTACAAAAACTGGACTAGGCTAGACAGAATTTACATTTCACAGGAACATGTGGATTTATCAAAGGTCTTGATACACACCCAATAACTAATTCAGATAATGTGCCAATAATAACAAATAAAAACAAAGGGTAATGAAATAAAATGAGACACTGGCGCTTTCTCACCTGTTGAAAAGAGGAATTTAAGGAATGGGTAGTGGAAATTATTCAGGAGCTATTAGAGAAGATACAAATTACTTCTGAAAATATAGCTAGGGAGTGGGATAAAATTAAAGTGGTGTTTAAAAATGCGGGGTGGAAATAAAACAAAGGGAGATGTAGTTAAGAAGCAACAAGAATTGTTTAAAGGTACTGACAAATTTTAAAGTAGTGCAAAAAAGGGGGAATTCCACAGAACAAGAAGAGAAGCAACTGCAGAATGCTAAACAAAAAATAAGGGACTACTTTGATAATATGCACATGTTTATAAATATTGCTGATAAGCAAATGTTTTTGGTAATAACTGTAGAACACAAACTTTTTGCATGAAGACTCAGCAACAGAAAGTGGAAAGGGTTATCGCCAAGCTTAAAGAGCCAATAAACAAGGAAAATAAGAGATCCTTGTAGAAGCATTAGAAATATTTCAGAAATTCTAGGAAAGTCTGTATAAAGCGAAGTAGTATGGAAATCAAGGAAAGATACAAATGGAAATGTTTATGGAAAAATTAAATATTTCAAGGTTACAGGTGAGGCTCAATTACAGGACAGGAGGAGATGAGATAAAAATGGTGATGTATAACTGATCAACAGGAAAGTCCCCAGGAATAGATGGCACTCCTATGGAAGTTTGGAAACTAGGAGGGAAAAAACTGAAAAAGGTAAGAACGGTTTTGTTTAACAGTATTTTGAAAAGAGAAGTACCAACATCAAGTTAGAAAGCGGTGATAGCTGTAATACCTAAACAGGGTAAAGACCCTTCAGATCCAACTTCATACAGGTCCATTTCAATACTAAACCATTAAGTGTTTTAGTCTATAATGGCTAAAATAATAACAAAAGTGATCCCAAAATAGATAGGTATGGATCAATGTAGCTTTGTGGAGGGAAGGCAAACATTTGACAACATTAACAGAATACTGATGATCTAGAGAGAAGCAGAATGTAAGAAAATATCACTGTTGTTGGTGGGTCTTGATGCAGAAAAAGCATTTGACAGAGTAAGCTGGAACTTTATGAGTAGGACAATGGAAGCATTTGCATTCCTTGAGAAAACTATAAGGCTGATTAGAAAGATGTATAAGGGATCAAAAGAAAAAAATAAAGGGGGGGGGGTCCTCTTTGATAACTTCTACTTGAGTAGAGGGACCAGGCAAGGGTATTCTCTTTCTCCTTTGTTATTTGGATTATATTTATAACCACTAGCAAAGAAAATAAAGGACTCAAATTCAAGGATATAATCGGTATGGTAGTTAATAAAAGCTGGCTCTATCTGCAGATAAAGAAGTTATGTGATCACCATAACGTTCCATCTGTATTGTCCATTTTCATTCTTCCTCAAATCAAAAATAAACAAGTCCATTAAAACCACCAGTAAATTTTTTGGCTCTTAGTAAAGTAATAAAATCAAAATGTTAATATCAACTTTTGCATACAAACGCTTCTTCAGGCTTAAAGATTCAAACTAAAAACATACATTTAAATACAAAAGTCATTTCACTCATTTTAACAACTTTCTAATTTCATTGGTTAAAAATTCATATTTAGATTTTATTGGTTAAAAGATAAAATGCTTTCTCAGACTTGGTTAAGGACAAGCTCAGCAATAACTGGTTCACAATGAATTCTATACACAAACTTTCAAAAACATCAAATGAGAGGAGGTATTTAAATTGCTTCATGTAATTCTTTAAGGATTAGTGTAATATTTAGGGTTCTGTTGAGCCCCAGTGATTGGTGGGCACTGAATCTTAGCATCCAATTAAAGTCTGCCTTTTCTGTAAGGTTTACTATATTACCACCCTAAGTGAATTCAGAATAACTTGTAAAATTAAAAACTTAAAGATGTGCATGCAATTCGTCTCCATCATGTGTTTACACAAAGCATTTGTGGATATTTTTTGCAAAATATCTGATAAATTACTACAAATACACTCCACTTTCTGCTAGTCTTTCCTATACAACAGTCTGGACAAGCTGAACAGTTTGCCACCTAAATCACATCACATTTTTGCTGTTACAATCTCCAAATACATTTAACTTAAAGGGTTTTAAAGAGGATCAGATGTAATATAGTGTCATCTGTTAAAATATGCATATTACATGATAAAATTTAAATGCCTCCTCTCACTGGATGTTTTTTGAAAGTTTGTATTGATTGTATAGAATTCATTGTGAACCAATTATTGCTGAGCGTATCCTTAACCAATTCTGAGAATCCTTTTTGTTTTTTAACCAATGAAATCTAAATATGACTTTTTAACCAATGAAATTATAAAGTTATGAGTGAAGTGAGTTTTTGTATTTACAGTGGATATAAAAAGTGTACACACCCCTGTTAAAATGTCAGGCTTTTGTGATATAAAAAAATGAGACCACAATAAATCATTTCAAAACTTTTCTCACTTTTAATGTGACCTATAACCTGTACAACTCAATTGAAAAACAAATCTGTTAGGGGAAAAATATAAAAAAACGTACAATAAGCTGATTGCATACCCTTAAACTAATGCTTTGTTGAAGCACCTTTTGATTTAATTACAGCATTCAGTCTTCTTGGGTAGGAGTCTATCAGCATGGTGCATCTTGACTTGGCAATATTTGTCCACTCTTCCTTGCAAAAGCACTCCAAATCTGTCAGATTGCGAGGGAATCTCTTGTGCATAACCCTCTTCAGGTCACCCCACAGATTTTCTATTGGATTTAGGTCTGGGCTCTGGCTGGGGCATTCCAAAACTTAATTTTTTTCTGGTGAAGCCATTTTTTTATTTGGATGTATGCTTGGGGTCACTGTCATGTTGAAAGGTGAAATTCCTCTTCATGTTCAGCTTTCTTAATAGACCCCTGAAGGTTTTGGGCCAAAAGTGTCTGGTATTTGGAACTGTTCATAATTCCCTCCACCTTGACTAAAGCCCCAGTTCCAGCCGAAGAAAAGCAACCCCAAAGCACGATACTGCCACCACCATGCTTCACCATGGGGATGGTGTTCTTTTGGTGATACAAAGTGCTTTTTTTTTTTTTTTTTTTTTTGGTGCATCAAACGCACCTTTTGGAATTGTGGCCAAAAAGTTCAACCTTGGCCTCATCAGAACACAACACACTTTCCCCACATGCTTTTGGGAGATGTGATGCATCGTTTTGCAAATTTTAGCCAGGCCTGGATGTTTTTCTGTGTAAGAAAAGTTTTCTGTCTTGCAACCCTACCCCATAGGCCAGACATATGGAGAATACACGAGATTGTCATCACATGTAGTACACAACCAGCACTTGCCAGAAATTCCTGCAGCTCCGTGTGTTGCTGTAGGTCTTCTTGGCAGCCTCCTTAACCAGTTTTAGTCTTGTCTTTTTGTCAGTTTTGGAGGGATATCTATTTCTCGTCTTTTCATCAATTTTGGAGGATGTCCAGTTCTTTGCAACGTCACTGTTGTCCCATATTTTCTCCACTTTTTGATGACTGTCTTCACTGTGTTCCATGGTATATCCAATGCTGTGGAAATTTTTTTGTACCCTTCTCCTGACTGATACCTTTCAACAATGAGATCCCTTTTATACTTTGTAAGCTCTCTGCGAACCATGACTTTTGCTGTAGCAGGCAATTGATAAACGTCAGGAAAATCCTGCAAGGACAGCTGAACTTTGAGGTTGATCAGTCTCTAATTGATGGCAGGTGATGGCAGGTGTGTACCCAAGAAGATTGAAAGCTGTAATTAAATCAAAAGGTGCTTCAACAAAGTATTAGTTTAGGGGTGTGCACACTTACGCAACAAGCTTATTGTACTTTTTTTATTTTTTATATTTTTCCCCCCAACAGATTTGCTGGTTTTTCAATTGAGTTGTACAGATTATAGGTTACATTAAAGGTGGGAAAAGTTTTGCAATGATTTACTGTGGTCTCATTTTTTATATCACAAAACCCTCGCATTTTAACAGGGGTGTGTACAATTTTTATATCCACTGTAAATATATGTTTTTACTTTGAAAACCTGAGCTTGAAGAAGCGTTGTATGAAAATTGATATTAGTGTTTTGATTTTACTACTTTACTAAGCATCAAATAAATTTACTCATGAGGTAGTATTGACCTGCTCACTTTGTGTCCTATCACACTAGATTTCCCCAAGTGCATTGGTACCAGAAATTGATTTGAAGAGATCGTCCACTGCCACACACTCACAGCTTCTCGATACAGAGTAAGATAGCCCCTCCTTATTTGCCGATGTACCATACTATACAGACATACCGTCCATTTCAATCGCGACAGTTAATAAAGGGAGTGTGTCTTGGAATGCCTTGCAACGCTAGAAGTACTGCTCTCATTTCCAGTACACGAATATGCAAGTTGGCCTCTTTGGGGGACCATGCATCTTGAACAGTCTTCTCCCAAGAAATCCCCCCACCCGATCTGGGAAGCATCTGTGGTCACTATGGCCTTAGGCTGTCAGAGGATGAATAGATTACCTTGCAATGATTGATCTGAGTGAATCCACCACCAAAGTTACTTTTTTCAGGCCTGAGTTATACTGATATTGGTGGACATAGGTTGATGTAAAATGAACCACTAGGCTGCTGAAGTCCATGGGGAATTCTTATATGGTATCTTGCAAGTAGAACTATTGTTGTGGACATCGATCCTAGGTTCTATAATATAAATAGAGCTGACAGGAATGAGTTTTGAGCATTCTCTTGGCATGAAAATGAATAGTTTGAACCCCTGATAGAGAGAGAGAAGCAGTCACTGATGTTGTGTTGAAGAAGGCCCCTATGAATTCAAACTTTAGAGACAGCTGAAGTTGAGATTTGTTTGGCTAAATGTAATACCTAGAACAAACCAAATACACGCAAGGTTGAACAAGTGCAGGGATCAACCCATGAACATCAAGGTACGACAAAAATGAACCAGCACAAGGGAGAAGAGTGCCTAAATCTATTTTATTGTGACAATATCTAAAAACTTCATACTGCAAACCGGTATCTGCTATAAATCCAGCCTTCCTCAGTGCAACAGAAGTAGTATAGATAGCACATCCTGGTATATCCTTATATATTCAAAAATATTAAAGGTGTGCGCACACCCTAAAAAACAAATATGTACAAATTGTAAATAAAAAAAAAAAAATATATATATATATATATATATATATATATATATATATATATATATAAAACATTGAACATGAAAAATTCAATCCATTAAAAAAAATCAAAAAGTCAGCAAAGTCAAAACCTGGCTCCAAATGACTAATTTGCTTCATTTAAACCAGGTTTGAATAGAGCTCCTAACCTGGTAAATCCATGGGGATTCCATATTATTTAATCTGTCATGCCAGCCTGCTTTAAGAATTCTGCGCATCTCAATTTTGTCAATGATGGTGAGTTTAAATTGTGCGGTTTTGTGAATCATGGTATGTTTGTATAAAGCATTAGAAATTTTATGATTTCTGATAGCGCTAAGGTGTTCACTTATCCGATGTCTAAATGGTCTGGAAGTTTGGCCTACATAAAAAGAGAAACATGTACAAGTGGCCAAATAGATCACCAATCAGTACTGCAGTTACCAAAAATTTTTATCTGGTATACCCTAGAGGTATTACAACTAGTAAATTCTTTAGTCTTAAAGATGTATCTGCATGCACTGCAATGACCACAAGGAACGCAACCTATCAATGGGTCGCCAAATAAGGTTGTCTGCATGGGTATAGACGGATTGTACCTTTTATGTATAAAATGGGAGTTGACAGTTCTACCCCTACGATAGGAAAAAGCATATCTTTCTGGTAATATCTCATTCAAATGTTCATGAGCCCGCAAAATATCCCAATGATTATAGATGATATCTCTAAATGAAGGTGTATTACTACCAAATGTAGTACCAAATCTAATTGGTTGAATTGTTACTGTATTGGGTCTATCATGTGAATGTTTGTATTTAATTTTTTGTTAATGGATTGATTTTTTCATGTTCAGTGTTATATATATATATATATATATATATATATAAAATATAAATTTTATTTTTATTTACAATTTGTACATATTTGTTTTTTAGGGTGTATACACCTTTAATATTTTTGGATATATAAGGATATACCAGGATGTGCTATCTATACTATTTCTGTTGCACTGAGGAAGGCTGGATTTATAGCTGAAACCAGTTTGCAGTATGAAGTTTTTAGATATTGCCACAATAAAATAGATTTAGGCACTCTTCTCCCTTGTGCTGGTTTGTTTTTGTTGTACCTTGATTGTAATACCTAGACTGGAACAAATCTGGAGTACATAGCCGCGAGCTGGTATCAAAAGATGCTTGGTCGAGGTGGTTATCAGCCAGTTTTCAAGATACAGAAACACCTGGAATCCCTGCAGTCTCAAGTGAGCTGTTACTGCTGCTTCTGCGCATTTAGTGGACAGCCTGGGGACTATGAGACCAAAGGTCAGTATTCTGAACTGGTACTGACTGGCTCTAAGCCAAAAGCGCAAATATCTCTTGGACAGACTATTCATTTTTATGTGATAGTATGCGTCCTGGAGATCTACTGAGCACATCCAGTCGTCTTTGTGCAGGAAGGGCAAAATGAACCGAACCTATGACCATCTGGAACTTGGTATGCTGAACTGACTTGTTCAGAATGCTGATATCCAAACTGTCTCCAGTCCCTTGCTTTCTTTGGCACTAAAGAATCTTGACTAAGTTCTGGATCCTTTCTGGTCTGGGGGGGATCTGTTGGAGGACTCTCATTTCTAGCAGCTTTGGAAGATCGGGAATTTTGTTTGATAACGAAGGAGGTAGGGAACAGGTGACAGGGTCAGTCAAAGAATCCCTGGACTCCTAGTTCTGTGGGCCTCCTGTACTATGTGGGCAGTGTCGCCCATTTGAGTTCCCCCTCTGCCCAGGGGGAACACACTCCACATGGATCCTGGAATGGACCCTGGGATTTCCTAAACCACATTTTCTGACCACCTCATTGATTCCTGGAAATGGTTCTTTAGGGAGTCAAAAAATGTACGCCCACTGCAGACAGGATATTACTATCTTGCTTGTACCTGCAGTGTACATCTTTCACCTTGGGGCCGAACAACAAAATTCCATCAAAAGGAGCACTAATGAAGGATGACTTGAAGGGCTCCACAAAAATTACACAGACACATCCAGGCATGCCTCCTGATGGAAATGCCTGAACCCACCGCTCTTGAGGCTCCTTCAGCAGTATGTGAAACAAGCCTCATGGATGAGTTTGAAATAGACTGAAGGGTCACAAACTGTGAAGCAATAGAAGATTCTGCCTTAGAAGTACTGGTCCCCGAGAAAGATTTTTAGAATTCCCTGATCAAATCCCTCTGTAATCTGGTGAAGTGTGCCATGTAATTCAGAGACCTGAGTGCAAAGGTTGCTGAGGCATACACAAACACTTCCCAAACCTGCCCAGACCCTAAATTCCCTGTTAGGGGGATGAACAGAGAAGCTCTGTTCCAAGAGTTCTTTCCTGGTGGCTCCTGCCACAACCATAGCATCCACTATTACTACTTTGTTCCAGTATTCCTTTCCCTTTGGTGGTGCCAGGGTCTTATCTGATCTCTTGGGGACTGGCCTAAAAGCATCAGGTTCCTTCCACTCCCGCTGAGAGATCAAATCAATGAGGTCACCAGCGGGCGGAGTCACCCAGGAAGTAGATGGGCCAGTACCAAATGCCTCCAGGAATAGAGATTCCTCTTGAGAAGGGTTACTAGTAGACCACCCACCCCTTTGTTTCAAGAACTGTACAATGTCTCCAAATGAGAAGTCATCAGGTAGTGATCCTGGAGACCCTTCCTCCATCAAAATCGGTATCCTCTATGACTGACTGAGGGGAGTCCAAGTGCCTCCTCTTGCACTTCCTCTTTCTAGGGACTTCAGTAGGATGTTCCAGAGAAGTAGCAAAAGAAACAACTTACCTGTGGGGTAACCTGGAGACTTTGGGTTGGCTGCCCCTGTGGAGTAGAATGTTGAGGCTCACGACACAGACATCTGAGATCCAGAGGAAGATCCAAGGGGTGTGGAGCCACATTAACTCTAGAAGAGAATATTCTATTACGTTGAAGGCAGAATGGCCTTGGGAAAAGAAAACAGTCAGAGCAGAGAAGGGATGCTACTGGACTGATGGCTCCCTCCGAACTGAGGACACCGTACCCGAGCTACTGAATGCTGAGAATCAGAGGGGCAGACATGGCTCCGATAACTTCAAACTCAACCCCAACCCCTCGGATCCGACAACAAAGCTTTGGGTCCAAGTGTCATCCAGCTTCGACATTTTGA
This sequence comes from Protopterus annectens, assembly GCF_019279795.1. Classification (NCBI taxonomy): domain Eukaryota; kingdom Metazoa; phylum Chordata; order Ceratodontiformes; family Protopteridae; genus Protopterus; species Protopterus annectens. Next base: position 1,528,244,465 of record NC_056731.1, read on the forward strand.
GCTGGAGCACACAGAAAAGATATCAGATCTGATGAAGACAGAGGCATTTTCAGATCCGGAACAGACAGCACCAGAAGTCTTGGATCTAAAGGCTCTGAAACCAAGGGAATGAACAGAGGAGCCAAAACTGGTGGGGTTGTACTAGTGACGTTCTCTAGACCCATGAGGGTAGCAGCTGGGAGAACTCCCATCTGAAATGTGTCGAGAGAAGCTTCATCATCCTGTCCACATTGGCTTTTGAGAGACTTCTGGACAAATGGGAAGGTGAAAAGTGTCCTTCCAGGAAGGGTGATGGCAGCATGAGAAGGAATGGGACCCAAGGTAGACACATACTTAGCCCTAGGCACTTGTTTATGCTCAACATGCTTGGATCACAAGATATGGATCTGGTGTCTGAAAAAGGCGGCTCTGAAGGCTTGTGTTTAGGATCCAAAGTTTTTGGGTCTTCTTCAGTAGATCCGAGGTTGGATCCTAAGAGGATTGAGAGGAGCCAGGTTGCTGGAACGTCTCTTTTTGGCTTCCATGACTACTTCAAATGTTCAGTTCCCAAACACAAAGGTCATGGGCATCAGGATAATGGGATTTTATGCCTGCATTTACTACATTTATTAAACCCTGATGGTTTATCTGTCATTTTACACACCATAAAAAACTGTAGAAACAATCTCATTTTCAGAAAGCAATATGAAACTGGGAAGTTAAAGCAGAGACTATGAAAAAATAGAAATAAAAAGCTACCTTTTTTCTGTATTATTTGTACAGAAAAGATGGAAGGGGGTAGATCAGCAATGGTACTGAAAAAGCTACCGACAAGCAATAAGGGAAGAGTACCAACAATGGTAATGAAAGGCTATCAAAGGTAATAAGAAAGGACTAAAATTACTACTAAGTACAGTGAGAATAAAGAAGAAAACTTTTGTTAATAGGAAAAGGTATAAAGTAGAAAAAGACTTCTCTCCTCAAACTCACACCTGAGAGCTGCAGCAACCACATCTGTACACAATAGCGGTAAACAAGATTTGGAAAAGGAAATAACTTTTCTTGGGTGGTGAAAGCCAGGAAACCTTGTTGGCTAGGCTTATTTAGGTCCCTGAGCCGATAGCCTAGTACCTACCTGTGAACCTATGACTACAGTATTATGGGTAAGGGAGGAAATTGAGAGCTTGTACTATCCACAAGCTGAGAAATAGCAGCAGAGTCAGATCAGAGGATCAGATCCAAACACATATGTTGAGGAATGAATGAAAATTAGAAGTTATGTACATACCATAACGTTCCATGTTAGCTGTCTTCTCTCGCCTTCTTTCTTGCTGGATGGGTTCGGAGCCGATCCTCGGCTCCGACTCGGCACTTGCTAAGCTCGAGAACTCATTTTACCAGCTCGAGGCAACCCTATATCCCATGGTGCAAGGCGTGACTACCTCAGATCTCGTTTGGTAGCTAAAAGAAAACCCTGCCAAAAAACACTTCTTCCCAAGGAAGAAGATACTAAATGTAGGAGAAACTAGGCCGATGGCCACTAACAATAATGACTCTTCCTACTGTGGACTCTTGGAAAGAGTGACCACACCCCCAACAAAAGGAAGGTACAACCTCAAGATCAGTCCAGGCCAAGGGGCAGGAGGGAGGGACGCAAGAAAGAAGGCGAGAGAAGACAACTAACATGGAACATTATGGTATGTACATAACTTCTAAATGTTAAGTTGTCAAACTCGCCTTCATTCTTGCTGGATGGGACCGTCCTAGCACCTCTATCCTGGGTGGCTCAATGGAACAGACTCTTGAGAACTGTGGAACCAAACCTAGCCCTGTCCCTGGAGGCCAAGTCCAATTTGTAATGAGAGACAAAGGTGTGAGGAGTGGCCCAAGTGGCTACTGCACAAATGGTGTCAATAGTTAACCTATCCTGAAAGGCTGTGGATGTGGATAGGCTCCTGGTAGAATGTGCTTTTGGTTTTGAGGACAGTTGCTTGCCTCTAAGATGATAAACAAAAGAAATAATAGAAGACAGCCATCTGGATAAGGTCACTTTAGAGACTGGGAGACCTTTTCTGTTCTCTGCATAAGAAAGGAATAGTTGATCAGATTTTCTGAATTGTTTAGTTCTGTCCAAATATCTAAGTTGATGATGGACATCTAAGCAATGAAGTTTTTGTTCAGCTTTGTCTGAATAATTAGGGAAAAAAACTGGCAAATCAATAGATTGGTTAAGATTTGTCTGGGAAGCAACTTTGGGCAAAAAAGATGGATTAGGTCTTAAAGATACCCTATCTTTGTGAAAAACCAAGTAAGGGGAACGGACACAAAGGGCCTGAAGTTCAGAAACCCTTCTAGCTGAAGTAACAGCCACCAAGAAAATTGTTTTCCAGGAAAGAAACTTTAAGGAGCATGTAGCAGCCGGTTCGATGGGGGGTAGAATCAAGGATGCCAGCATTAAGTTCAAATCCCACTGCGGAGGGGGAATCCCTGATTGGAAGCTTTAGGAGAAAAATACCTCTGAGAAAGGCTTTGCAAAGCTTGTGGGACATTATGTTTTGATCTGCTAAACCAACATGAAAATTAGAGATTGCTGCCAATTGGACTTTAACTGTATAAGCAGAAGATCCTGATTGAAAAATCTCTGCTAAGAAATCCAGAACTGAATGCACTGGAGCAGTAAAGGGATCTAAGTGTTTAGACTTTGCCCAGAAAGAAAAGCGTTTCCACTTACTATCATAAATCTTTCTGGTGGAGGACTTTAGAGAAGCTACTATGATATTCCTAACGGGGTTAGAAATCATAGGAAGCCTGGCTAAGGAAGTGGAGCAACCAAGCAGTGAGGTTGAGAGAACGAATGGCCCGGTGCGGTTGACCCGACTGGTGGGTCAGAAGGTCTGGAACTGGGTCCAGATGCCAAGGCTGCGCCAGGAGATGACTATGCAGGGACGGAAACCAAATTTGTCGAGGCCAATAAGGGGCAATGAGGATCAACTTGGCTCTCAATACGGCAGCTTTCTGAATAAGTTGTGGTATCAGTGGAAATGGAGGAAAGGCATACAGAAGGCCCCGGGGCCAATCCTGGGTTAGAGAGTCTCTCGGGGAATGGCCTGGTAGAGGAAAGAGGGTGAAGAAGTCCGGGCATTTGCTGTTTTGGGGTGTAGCAAAAAGGTCGCAGGAAGGGAAACCCCACTTCTGAAAAATCTCGCCCACTACCGATTGCTTGAGAGACCACTCGTGTGGCATGAGAATAGCTCTGCTCAGCCTGTCCGCTAAAAGGTTGGATCTCCCGGGGATATGCGTTGCTATCAGAAACCGATGAGAGGAGATCGCCCATTGCCAAAGTCTGAGAGCTTCTCGACACAGTGCGTAGGACCTGGTCCCACCCTGCTTGTTGATGTACCAGACTACAGACATGTTGTCCGTCTGAACTGCAATAGTCCCTAAGGGAAGAAAGTCGCTGAGGGCTTGCAACGTTAAAAGCACTGTTCTTCATCTCCAGGACATTTATGTGCAGATGGTATTCTATGGGTTGCCAAGTCCCATGGACCATCCTGCCTTGATAATGCCCCCCCCCCACCCGATCAGAGAGGCATCCGAAGTGACTGTGGCAACCGGGACTGAGGGAACAAATGGTCGGCCCTGATGGAGCACAGGAGAAGACATCCACCAGGTAAGATGACTCTTGCACAACTGCGTGACTAAAATCTCGTGACTCATGGGGAGCTGCTGGAATGACCACTGAGCGAACAACATCCACTGCAGAAGACGCATGTGGAAGCGGGCTAATGGTAGTAGAACAATGGCCGCAGCCATAAGACACAGAACCTTCAGGACAAATTTGGCTCTGATCTTCTTGCTGAGTAATATGATCCGAACGTACTTCTGAATGTCCAGAATTCTTTGCTTTGTGAGTCTGGCTGACATACTGACAGTGTTTAATTCTGTGCCTATAAAGGTAATAGATTGGCAAGGTGACAAAGAAGATTTTTCGAAGTTTATTGAAATCCCCAATTGTTTGCAGAGTGTAGTCCCTGACCTTGAGGAGTTGATGCCTGGTGGTGGCGGAGAGGAGCCAGTCGTCTAGGTACGGAAACACCTGGAATCCTTGACGTCTCAGATGAGCCGTAACCACTGCCATACATTTGGTGAACACTCTGGGAGCTGTAGTGAGGCCAAAGGGCAGGGCTCTGAATTGAAAATGACTGGACCCCAGCCGAAAGCGGAGAAACCTTCTGGAGCGCCTGTGAATCTTTATATGGTAGTACGCATCCTGAAGGTCTATTGAGCACATCCAGTTGTCCTTGCCCAAAAAGGGTAGAATGGACTGAAGCGTGACCATCCGGAACCTTGCCTTCCTGACAAACTTGTTTAGTTTGCTGAGGTCTAAAATTGGTCTCCAATCTCCCGTCCTCTTGGGGACCAAAACGAATCTTGAGTAGATGCCGGATCCTACTTGGTCTGCTGGCACTATTTGGACTGCTCTTTTTACCAGGAGCTTTGATACCTCCTGCTTTGCCAATTCCCTTAGACCGGGTGAGACGTCTGGAAGGGACTGATGAGGAATGGGATACCTCTCGAAAGGGATATTGTAGCCCTCTGATATGATCGACTGTACCCATTTGTCTTGAGAGAGGGAACACCAGGCTATTGGGTACAGCGACAATCTTCCCCCGACTGCCTCCAAGGGTGGGCAGTCGGGCAACACCACAGGGATGCTGGAAGGGTTTATCAGGGAGAGTCTCCCTGCTACCCTGATTCTGTGGACCCCCTCTGCCCCTAGGGCGGCGTCTATTATTATTACCCCCTCTGCCTCTGGGGGTAAACTGACCACGTGTGTCCGGCGTGACTCCTTGAGATTTATGGAACCACATTTTCCCTCCCTTCTGACCCTTTGGATAGGGTCTTGAAGGGGTGGAGAAATGGACTCCTACAGCAGAAAGGGTCTTGCCGTCTTGTTCACACCTGGTCAATGTATCCTTCACCTGAGGCCCGAACAAAGCCGAACCGTCAAAGGGGGTATTGGTGAAGGATGCCTTAAAAGGGTCTGCAAAATTACAAAGCCGCATCCAGGCCTGACGCCTAAGTGCCACTCCTGTGCCTGCGGCCCTACTCGCCCCATCGGCTGCATAAGAAAGGAGCCGCATGGAGGAGTTAGTCAAAGAATTGAGGATTCCTAGCTGTGAGGCAATCTTTTCCTGAGCTCCAGTAGCCGAAGGATCCAGAACCACCTCACCTAGTTCCTTGAGAATGTCTCTCTGAAGTCTGGTAATGTGACAAAGGTAGTTCAGCGAACGCATAGCAAAGGTCGCTGAAGAAAACATCCGCTTGCCGTACCTATCCATGGTCCTAGAATCCTTATTAGGAGGATGGACAAGCACAGAAGGATCAGCAAGTTCCTTCTTGGTGGCAGCCGCCACCACCATAGCATCAACAGGGACGCCCTTAGAAAGAAACTGTCTGCAGGGGCTGTAATGAATTTGGAGGGCCTCCTAGGAACTGGTTCCACAGAATCCGGGGCTGCCCACGCCTTCGGAGCCACTACTTGCATGAGTGGGTCGAAAGGCGGAGACACCCAGGAGGTGGAGGGTCGAGATCCAAAAGCCTCCAGGTATACAGACTCATCCTCGGAGGGATCAATGGAAGGCCAGTTCCCCCTCTGCTTAAGGAGTTCCAGGATGTCTGAAAAGGAGACATCCTCAGAGGGGGACCGTGGGGAACCCTCTGACTCATCTAAGTCAGTATCTGATGTAGTAGACTCAGGGGAGTCTGTGTGCTTCCTCTTACACGTCCTCTTACGCGGGGGTTCTGCTGCAGGATCAGGAGAAACCTCGGAAGAGGAAGTTATTCCCAATGGGGAAACCTGGGGCGATGGATCTCTGGGTCCGGGAGCAAGAGACTGGCAAGAGACATCAACAGGCACCCAAGATGGAGAAGCTAAAGGAATAGACCGTTGACCTAGCTCAGGGGCTAGGACACTCCTCATCACCTCGAAGGCTCCTCTCCCAGGGAGGCCAGAAGAATCCCGCTCCGAAGAAACAGGAATCCCCGGCCCCACCGAAAGAGAAGGCTCTGAAGCCGATGTCGGTGCTGAGCTCACCAATGCCGAAGCTCCAAGAGGGAGAGCATGTTCGGACAAGGGTCCGATGCCACTCGCCCCCTCGGAGCAGGCAAGGGAGACTCGACGACCGGATCCCTCCAATGAAGGTCTCATGGAGGAGATCGGAGCCGAAGACGTCAGAGCCGAAAGGGGAAGTATCGGCTCCGGCGCAGCCACGGTCACTGTTCTGAGAAGCTCCGGCTCCAAACTCTGAAGGAGAGTCGGAGGAGGAAGTTCAGGGGGGTGAGAAATAGCAGACGTCTGTTGAGACGGGCTATGGAGCATTTGGGCTAGTGCCTGTGACTTCAACAGTCTGCTTACCACCCTCTCTAAATCGTGGTCTGACAGCCTGGAAGATCTCGAAGATCGGCTCCGATGGCTCCGTTCTGACAAAAGAGGAGATCCCGGAGCCGAACGAATCGACTCCAGGGAAGGAGACCGAGATCTCTTCCTGGATGGAGCCATCGGAGCCGACGACCCCTCGGCTCCAGATGGAGCCGAAGACTTATTGGCTCCAATACTGGATAAAGACATGTCGGCTCCAGCCGGAGCCGACAAAGTAATGGATATATGTGTGTCGGAGCCAACACAGCAACCTCCAAAATGGAAAGATCGGCTCTGGCCGGAGCAGATCTCGACTCCGAAGGAGTCGGAGCCACAGCCGAAGGCTTGGGAACTACAGCCTGGGCTTTAGATGGCTTAGAGGGTTTAACTGACCCAGCCTTGGTCGGAGAACCTTCTGGCTTTAACAAGCCACGAAGAATCAGTTTGTTTCTTCGTTCCTGCAGGACTCTCTGGCTAAAGGAGTGACAAATGGCACAGGAGTCCTGCAGGTGTAAAGGCCCTAGGCAGTAAACACAAGAAGTGTGACAGTCTGTCAGAGACATTTTCTGACAGCACGAGTCACACTTCTTGAAGCCTGAGACCTTCACTTCTTTAGACATATTAATGTCCAAAAGTAGACAGACACACAACAGTCAGACAGTTAACCCCCAAAAAACACACAACACACAACCGGACAGGAATTAACTGAGAGGGAGGCTTAAGGCTTGAAGAAAGGAAATGAATCCTAACGTAAAAGAGGGGAATATAGGGTAGGAGATTATATAAAGTATAAAAATATACCCAATAAATGACAAATAGGAGAAAAAGGGGAAAAAACTTGACTAATCTTATAGAAAATTGAACTTTACCTGAGCTGGCAAAAAAGAGACCTCTTCGCGAAGCGGCAAACGAGATCTGAGGTAGTCACGCCTTGCACCATGGGATATAGGGTTGCCTCGAGCTAGTAAAATGAGTTCTCGAGCTTAGCAAGTGCCGAGTCGGAGCCGAGGATCGGCTCCGAACCCATCCAGCAAGAATGAAGGCGAGTTTAACAACTTAACATCTGACATTATTATTTGATAATGGATAAAGCCAGAAAAGGACATTACAGTGTTGTGGAACATTTTGACACAGTTTCAAATCTTTTTGGGATTCAAAATTAATGAAGTTAAAACAAAGACAATAGCAGTAAATCAATTACCCACACACAGACTGGTTCAGCAATATCCATATTTATGAGGATATGATAAAATGGAAGTATTCAGGAATATGGATTAAAAATTATCCAGGTGTAACAGCTAAGGATGTGTGGGAAGAGACTAAAATGCTAATACAAAAAGTGAAAAACTGGAAGCTCTGTTATATGAATACAGACAGTAAGACACAAGCAGTTAATGTTTTTAGTCCCTTTATATTCTACACAAGTCAGGCATATTTTTATCAACCAGAGGAGAAGTTGTGAATAGCAATTATTAAACAGCTGAATTTATCTGGGCGGGAAAGACTGCAACAATCAATTGGGATAATCTGATTCTTCCAATAGAACAAAGCAGATTGGGATTGCCCGATTTGAAGGGGTATTTCAGAACTATACAGCTAAGGCTCCTACACACAGCACAAGCAGAAACATATAATTCAAACTGGAAAGGGATGATGATGTAATGGGGGGGGGGGGTCAACAAACAAGGAGAGACTGGAATTTTTGATGGAGACCTTTAAGGAGAAAGTACAGTTGTGTATGCTTACCATAAATGTAGATGTTAATGTATTCACTGTTGCAGTCATCACCTGTGGGTTATCCTTGCTGCGTTAGCCCTCGGCCGCCCGAATACCAGAGAGTCTATGTTTTTGTGCACCGGCTGCCGTCGCCTGTAGTCTGACGTCAGGTCGTCAGTGCTATCAAGCAAGACAGCAGACTTCATTTCATCTGTTTTTCTTGCCCTAACCTGTCAGAAGCACAAAGGAAAAGAGAGAAATGGTCCTAATGGCTAAAAGCCACCTTGGGAAGCTTGTGGCCCCCTAGGCGAAGATGTTAAATGGGGGATGGAGGGAGGGAAACAACAGTGAATACACTCGAACATCTACATTTATGGTAAGTGTACACAACTGCACTATGTTCTTCATGTTTCACTGCTGCAGTCAGCACCTGTGGGAGGATTCCCAAAGCTGAGGAAAAGGGTGGAAGGATAGGTTGAGTCCTAGGTATGGGTCTAGGAGGCCCTGCAGAATTGCAGAGGCAAACCCTGCCCTAGACTTAGAAAAGAGAGGTAGTTGGTAATGCTTTGTAAAGGTATGGATGGAGATCCAGGTGGCTGCTTCCAAGATGTCCCTGGTAGGTACTCCTCTGAGGAAGGCAGTGGAAGTGGAGGTTGCCCTAATGGAGTGGGTATGGAGAGAATTAGAGATGGACTTCTTATGTAGTCTGTAGCAAAAATGAATACAGTGTGAAATCCATTTTGGAAATGGTTTGGAGATGGGCTTCCCCCTCTGCCCCTGGGGCAAAGCTTACAAGAAGCTGGTCTGTTTTTCTGAATGGCTTAGTATGGTCCAGATAGTATCAGAGTTGTCTGTACACGTATAGTGAGTGTAAAACTCTTTCCCCCTTGTTTTGAGGGTTTGGAAAAGAAGGTGGGAAGGTTTATGGCCTGGTTGAGGGTCACATCAGATACCACCTTGGGCATAAAGGAGGGGTTAGTCCTCAGGGAGACTGTCTACATGGAAAATTATGAAGGGCTCGATAGCCATGAGAGCTTGAAGTTCCGTGACCCTTCTGGCTGAGGTGATAGTAGGAAGGCAGTCTTCCAAAAGAGGTATTTCAATTCTGTTGAAGCGGCAGGTTCGAAAGTAGGTAAGGTCAGTTTCTCTAACACAAAATTCAGGCCCCAGGGTGGTGTCGGAGGCCTTCCGGGAGGCCTGATATTAGAAGGCCCTCTGAGGAATTGCTTAATCTAAGGATGAGAGAAGGGAGTGGGTCTGAATCATAATGGGCAGAGATGGCACAGGCATGGATTTTAACAGAGGATAAAGCGAGGCCCCTACAGAACAATTCTGCTAGGTAATCCAGGATAAGAGGGCTGGAAGCTTGGTAGGTACTGCTCCCTTTTGTTTCCAGAAGCAGAATCTTTTCCATTTTCCTGCACATGATTTTCTTGTGCTGGGTCTTCTGGTCTCTGTGATGATGTCCAGGACCTGTTTGCTTAACAGGGACTCCTTGTTAGATTTTAGTGTACAAGCCATGCTGAAAGTTTGAGAGTCTGTAGGCTGGGTGCAGTACCTTCCCCCCCTCTCCTGGGTCAAGATGTCTTGACATCAGTGGAAGCAGCATTGGGGGCTGTAATGTCAGACTGCGTAATAAGGGGTACCAATGCTGTCTGAGTCAATATGGAGCAGCGAGGATGGCCTTTGGTCTCTCCTCTCTTATTTAGATCAGAAATTTGGGAATAAGGGGGGGGAGAGGAGGGTATGCATACACAAAGAGGGAGCTCTAGGGGCTCTAGGGGAAGGTCAAGGCATCCACCTTCCATGCTAGGCGGTGATACTCCCTGGTACAGAACTTGTGCAGCTGGTGGTTAAGGTGCGAGGCAAAGAGGTCCACTCCTGGCTGATTTGCAGAAAGATTTCTCTGTGGAGCTGCCATTTGTGGGTGTCCAGTAAGTTTCTGCTTAGATAGTCCGCCAGTGTGTTGTTGATCCCTGGTAAGTATTGGGCAATTAGGTGTAACCCCATGGAGGTTGCTGTAAGCCAGAGACTAGTGGCTAATTTGCACAAGGGGTAAGATTGGGTGCCCCTCCCGCATGGTCATGTACCACATTACTGTAGTGATGTCTGTTTTTATAAGGAGAACCCCCTGGCCTGAGATGGGGTTGGAAGGAAGTCAAAGCCTTTTGCACTGCCATCATTTCTTTCTGGTTTATGTGCAAGTGACATTGCTGGGCATTCCAAAGGCCTTGGGTACATCTGTATTCCAAATGCTGAATCTCTTCCATTTGGCTGAATAAGCCTTTCTGGTGGATGGTCTGCGGGCTTCTGTTAGTATCCGGTGAACCTCCTTGGAGAGAGGTAAATTGAGGTTATTTATGGGATTTCCCAAGCTGTTAGCTGTAGCGTCTGGATGTTGGGATGAACTGTCCTGAAGTTGTGTTGAGTCAAAAGTTGGGGCCATTGTGGAAGGGCCCACGTTTTGTTGTGACATATGCTCCGTAGTAGTGGGTACCAGTGTTGTCTTGGCCAGTCTGGAGCTATTAGGATCCCCTTCGGCTGCTCTGCCTTGATCTTTAATAACACTGTGGTCATCAGTGGCAGAGGTGGAAATGCATAAATTATTAGGGAGCTCCAGTTGAATGAGAGGGCATCTATTTTCCATGCTTGTGGATATGTCCTCGAGCAGAACTTTTGTAAGTGATGATTGAGGTGGGAGGCAAATAGGTCTACGTCCAGCCTGCCCCATGTCGAGGTGAGTCGTATAAAGATGTCTGGATGTAGCCTCCATTCGTGGGGGTCTAGGAAATTCCTGCTTAGACTGTCCGCCAGAACATTGTCTTTGCCTGGAACAAACTGGGATTGTAACTGTATGTTTAGACCCAGTGATTTTTCCCAAAGATTCATTGTCAGTCTGCAAAGGGGCTAAGAATGAGTGCCCCCTGCTTGTTTATGTACCACATCACAGTGGTGTTGTCTGTCCGTATTAGTAGGTGGCCTTGTTGAAGTTGTTGTCCAAAGGCCTCGATGGCATGCATTACTGCTAGCATTTCTTTTTGGTTGATATGCAGATGTGTTTCCTTTGGAGACCATTGCCCTTGAATACATCTGCCCTCCATGTGCGCCCCCCATCCAAGGTCTGAGGCGTCTGTGGTCATGGTCTGTGTTATCTAAGGTTTTTTGAACAACATACCTATGTTTGACTGGCTTACTGTGGCCCACCATAGAAATTCCTTTTGAAGACATGGAATGAGTGGAATAGTTGCTTCTAGGTTGTTGCTGTGTTGAGACCATAAGCTTTTTAAGTACCATTGAAGCTTTCTCATGTGTAGTCTTGCTAGTGGAACCAGGAGAATGCAGGATGCCATGTAACCCGGGGCCTGTAGGAAAAGTACAGTTTTGTACCTACCATAAATGTAGATGTTCGAGGATTCCATTGCTGCAGTCCTTACTATTGGGTATAGTCCGCGTCCAGTCGGCCCGAATACCAGAGTATAAGGCTGACGTCGGTCAGGGCGCATTAGACTGACGTCAGTACGTCAGGGTACTAATGCGCATGACCGACGTCATATCCTCAGTCTTTTCTTGCCCCAGATGTCAGAAGACCCTAAAAAGACAAGTCCCAAAATACCTGCACCAAAAACATGTACAATATATACAAGAACATATACAAAAATATAAGCATGTAAACTCACCTACACAACCACCCCTAAACACAGAGGGAAGGAGGGAGGTAATTGGACTGCAGCAATGGAATCCTCGAACATCTACATTTATGGTAGGTACAAAACTGTACTATGTTCTTCGTTTTCCATTGCTGCAGTCCTTACTATTGGGTAGAATCCCAAAGCAGAGGTAAGGGAGGCTGGCAAATCATAAAGAAGTAGGAGCTGACAACATGCCTTGCAAAACAGCTGTGGCAAAACCAGCCCTAGACTTAGAGTAGATAGGAAGGTGATAATGCTTAGAGAAAGTATGCACTGAACTCCAAGTAGCTGCTTCCAAAATATCCTTAGTTGCCACCCCTTAGAAATGCTGTTGAAGTGGCAGTAGCCCTAGTGGAATGAGGCCTAATCCCAGCTGGAATCTCCTTGCCATGATGGGAATAACAAAATGCAATGCAAAAGCCAATCCACCTAGAAATAGTTTGTTTTGACACAGGCTTGCCCTGTGAACTCAAAGCAAAAGAAACAAACAACTGCTGAGACTGCCTAAAATCCTTAGTCCTGGTTAAATAATAGCAATTGCCTGTGTACATCTAAAGTGTGCAAAATCTTTTCCCCTTTATTTTGAGGGTCTGCATAAAACGTAGGCAAATGAATAGTTTGGTTTAAAGCCACACTAGAAACCACCTTAGGCATAAAGGAAGGATTAGTGCGTAATGATACCCTATCCTTATGGAAAATCAAAAGGGCTCTACTGCCATAAGGGCCTGCAACTCAGACACCCTTCTTGCAGAAGTAATAGCCAACAGAAAAGCAGTCTTCCATGACAAGTATTTCAATTCAGCAGTAGCTGCAGGCTCAAAAGGTTGTAGAGTAAGTTTTTCCAACACAAAATTGAGATCCCAAGCAGGAGTAGGAGCTCTACGGGGGTCTTATATTCTTTGCCCTCTAAGAAACTGCTTGAACAAAGGATGCGAAAACAAAGGTGGGTCACAATCATAGTGAGCTGAAATTGCTGCAGCATGAATCTTAATGGAAGAGAAAGACAAACCTTTGTCCAATAACTCAGTAAGATATTGAAGAGCCACACTCAAATTAGGCTCAGAAATCTCCAAATTCTTTGCTGTACTCCAAAATAAAAATCTCTTCCATTTTTCTGCGTACACTCTCCTTGTACTAGGTCTTCTAGCTTCCATAATCACATTTAAAACTTGTTGAGGAAGTTGAGACCTGCTGTGATTCAACACAGAATATGCCAGGCTGTTAGATGAAGAGAGTGAAGCTTGACATTGAGCAGATGACCGTCCTTCTGAGATAACAGATGAGGAATCAGAGGTAAAGGCCATGGAGGCTTCTTTACCAGACTCCGTAGTAGTGGGTACCAGTGTTGCGAGGCCAATCTGGAGCTATCAAAATCATCCTTGGCCTGTCTTGTCTGACCTTTAATAGTACCTTTGGAAGAAGAGGCAGAGGTGGAAAGGCATACACATGAAGGTTTTCCAACTGAAAGACAGAGCATCCACTTTCCAAGCTGTGTGATGAAACCCCTTTGTGCAATACTTTGGCAGCTGGTGGTTTAGTGGAGAAGCGAACAGATCTATGTCTGGAGTTCCCCATGACACTGTCAATTTCTGAAATACATGAAGATCCAGTTTCCACTCGTGGGGATCCATGATTTGTCTGCTTAACACATCTGCTAAGGAGTTCTGTGCTCCTGGCAGAAACCTTGCCTGAAGAGTTAGTTGCAAGCTTAGCGCAGTCTCCCATAAAATCATTGCTTGCCTGCATAGAGGATAAGAATGTGTTCCCCTTGCTTGTTGATGTACCACATGACAGTTGTGTTGTCTGTTAGAATCAACACCTGCCCTGGAAGAAGTAACTCCTTGAAAGCCATTAATGCAAATTGGACTGCTAACATCTCCTTCATGTTGATATGTAGATGCTGTAGTCTGGCAGGCCACTTGTCTTGTATCCACTTTCCATTTAGATGAGCTCCCAAGCAATATCCGAGGCATCTGTCGTTAAAATCTGACTTGCCTCTGGCGGGTCACAGAGAGTCCCTTGTTTAGGTGACATTCCTGAGCCCACCACAAGAATTCTTTTTGAAGGCAAGGTATTATTTGAATGACAGTGTCCAAATCCTGGCAGTGCTGTGTCCATACATTTTTGAGATACCATTGTAGCTTCCTCATATGCAGTTTGGCATTGGGAAGCACCAGAATACAAGATGCCATGAACCCTAATGCTTGAAGGACTGTCCTTGCAGTCAGCACGGACTGATGAGATAGTTGATGGAAGTAAAGTGACAGACTCTTTTGTTTGTCCGGGGTTAAAAAGGCCATCTGGGCTGCTGTATTCAGTCTCACACCCAGAAAGCACATGTCTTGAGAGGGTACTAGACTGGACTTTATTTCGTTCACAGAATACCCTAGGCATCTTAGCACTGCTATAACATATTCCAGATGCTGTAGGTGGTCTTCCTTTTCTTGAGCCAGAATCAGGCAGTCGTCCAAGTAAGGATAGATTTGAATTCCTTGAAGCCTGAAGTAAGCTATCACTGGAGCCAGAACCTTTGTGAATACTCTGGGCAGTAGATAAGCCAAAGGGCAATGCAGAGAACTGATAATGAGAATTTCCAGCTCGAAACCGCAGATACTTCCTGCAACTTAGCCTTATAGGCACATGAAGGTAAGCTTCCTTGAGATCTAAAGTTACCATCCAGTGATCTTTGCCCAGCAGAGGTAAAAGCTGTTGTAACGTCAACATCTTGAACTTGGGAATGTCCAGAAAAGTGTTGAGGAGAGATAAATCCAAAATTGGTCTCCACGTGTTCCCCTTCTTTGGTACTAGGAACAGGCGAGAATAAAATCCTAGGCCCCTTTCTGATACAGGGACTGGCTGAATGGCCCCATCTGGAGTAACTGAGAAACTTGCTTGTGAGCCTCCTTTCTTTGTGGAGGAGGAACGTCTGGCATGCCTTGGAAAGGGGCATTGTATGGAAATAAAATCTGTAACCGTGGTGAATGATATCCAACACCCATTTGTCTTGAGTAATTAAATCCCAATTTTCTTTGAAAAGAGACAGTCTTCCTCCCAAAGGAGCTGCCAGGCGAGAATCTACTGGCAGCTGAAAAGACAGGTCATTGGGTCTGTTTACGAAAGGACTGACCCCTGCCCTCACCAGAAGTCTGAGCAGGTGAACTCCCTGTTCTAGGCCTAAAAGAACCTTGAGCCCTGCCCCTACCACGTCTAGACCTACCCCTAGACTGGGAATCATAAGCAGGATATGTCCACCCCTTAGCAGGCCAATTTCTACTAAACTTGGTGGCTGCACCTGCAAAAATCTTTAACAGTTTGCATAGACTTAGCTTTGTCCTCCATTTTCTTTAAAACTGCTTCCACAGGCGATCCAAACAACACATCAGATTGTAAAGGAGCATCCAAAATCCTTGTCTTAACATGCTCAGCTAAATTCTGATCCTTCAACCAGGCATGCCTGCGAAGAACAGAACTAGTAGCAGCCACCCTCGAGGAGGCCTGTACAGCATCAAAACCACATTGCAAAGAATGCTTACCCACTTGCTCAGACACATGAACCAAGTCCAGCAACTCTTTACACTCAATACCTTCCGCCAAAGCATCCACCTTAGATTTTAATTGTGAAAGGAGATAATTCTGATATTTTAGCATGTGAAACTGACAATTCAAGCTCTCATGGCTAGAGTGGAAGAAGTATACACTTTCTTTCCCCACCTATCCAAGGCCCTTGCCTCTTTATCAGTGGGAACAGGATTTTTAACCACAGAAGCCTTAACACCTTTAGGCCCTTGAGAAATAGTTTCTGGGTCCGCCCTAGGACTCTTAAACAAATACTTATGAGCTTGGGCACCCTATAATACCTATCAGGCTTAACAGGAGCAGGAGGCAAAGAGTCAGGATTCAGGGAAGCCTCTGCAAAAACATCTTCCACCACATTCAACACAGGAGGAATAGCTAAGGGCCTATGCTGGGGCAAAAACAAGAATTCCCTAAGCCTTTTCCTGGAATCAGAGTAATCCTGGCCTTCCCATTTAAAGTGCTCCCTCATGGAATGCAGAGTCTCTGAAAATGAGAAATCCTCAGGAGGAGAAGCTGTTGGAGTGGAATCATCCACATCAGAATCAGAATAAGTAGGATACTCCTGCAAGTCTTCCATGAAGACTCTGAAGCCTCTGAACACTGTTCAAAACTATCAAACTCCGGTTCCACCCTAGGCCTCTTATCAGGCGGGGGCATAGAACCTCTAATCATAGTAATCAAATCTTCTGCCATTTTAAGCATATGTTTCTTAGGTACAGAACCGGAAATGCTAGGAGAAGCCCCCACTGAAGCTGAACTAGGCCTACCTCTCAAAGAAGTTTTGGCAACAGAAGGAGAGGCTCTAACTACCTTGGGAAGAGAGGGAAGAACAGTTACCTGAGAAGCCCCCTCAGCCTGGCCTACCTCCTGAGAAGGCACATCCTGTAACAATAAAGTTTCTGCCTGAGACTCCATAGAAACTCCTGGCAAAACCTCTGGCTCCACTGAGCCTTCTAAAGAACCGACGTCCAGGACTGCCGGTTCATCAACCCTAGGCTTCACTGTTTTGTCCTTGCGCTTCTTGGACGAAGCGGGCGGAGCATCCGGCGGCATTTTATAATTGCAACGCTTCCCAAACACTAACCTGGCACAGTCTAACCTCCTCTTAATAGTGCGTTTGTTAAACCTAGCACAAGAGCGGCAACCAACAACGTCGTGCTCAGGCCCTAAACAAGGTATACACAAGGTATGGTAATCCCTATGAGGTATCTGTTTCCCACAAGAAATACAGTTATTCACTTTTTCTGACATCCGGTAAAATACTGAGGCAAGAAAAAACCAAAATGTTCCCCAACGGGGTACTTAGCTAACTCTGTGTCGGTCTGAAACTCCGGTTTCGGAAATATTTCAGAACGCCAACCTGCACTCGCAAAACTGCTTCTGCATCGGACCATGCGGCAAAAAAGACTGAGGATATGACGTCGGTCATGCGCATTAGTACCCTGACGTACTGACGTCAGTCTAATGCGCCCTGACCGACGTCAGCCTTATACTCTGGTATTCGGGCCGACTGGACGCGGACTATACCCAATAGTAAGGACTGCAGCAATGGAAAACGAAGAACATCTCCTTGCAGTCATCTGGGTGAGCTTTGCTAAACTTTTGAAGTAATGAGTTAACTTCTTTTGTTTGTCTTCTGTCAGGTAAGCCATTTGAGAGGCTGTGTCTAGTTTGGCTCCTAAGAAGGTTATTTGCTGGGATGGCTGAAGTCTTGACTTTTGAAAGTTGACTGTGTATCCTAGAGCCTGTAGCAAGTGTATGACATAATTAAAGTTTTTTGTCAAGGTTAGTTTGTTGTCCGCTTGTATGAAGCAATCGTCCAGGTACGGGTAGATTTGAATCCCCTGGAGCCTGCAATGAGCAATTACTGATGCCAGGCATTTCGTGAATACTCTGGGCGCAGTAGATAAGCCAAATGGCAATGCTGAGAATTGATAATGCTCTGGCCCTGCAATAAATCTGAGGTATCTTCTGCAGCTGTGTCTGATAGGGACATGCAGGTATGCCTCCTTGAGGTCCAGAGTAATCAGCCAAGACCCCTTGCCCAGCATGGGAAGGAGTTGCTGTAAAGTCAGCATTTTGAACTCTGGTACTATGAGAAAAGTGTTTAAAGCGGACAAGTCCAGTATTGGTCTCCATTGAGTTTCTTTTCTTGGAACAAGGAACAGTCTTGAGTAAAACCCCTGACCTTGCTCTTGTTGTGGAACTTTTTCTATTGCTTTGATCTGAGCAAGCAGAGAAATTTGCTTGATAGCCTCTGCCCTCTGATTTTGTGGAAGGTTTGGCATGCCTTGTTTTCTTGGCAAGGTATGAAAATGGAACCTGTAACCGTGGTCTATAATGTCCAAAATCCATTTGTCTTTTGTCAGTTTGTGCCAATTTTTTGAAAACAGAGATAACTTTCCGCCCAAAGGAGCTTCTTTTTGCTCCTTGGTCAGCGGAACTAGAGGAAAGTCATTGAGATTGCCCCTGCGGGGCAGGAGAAACCCCTGTGTCACTTCTTTGGTTTGCTGGTTGCCATTGTCGTCCCCTGTAGGATCCTCTGTATTGCACTCTTCCTCGGGCATGCCTGTTTTTGCCCCTTTGAAATCTTTCAGGATTAGGAAAGGACCAGTTCTTAGAAGGCCAGTTCCTGCTGAATCTGGGCGACTGAACCTGGAGGAAATCTTTGACTGTCTGAACTGACTTGGCTTTTTCCTCAATGGACTTTAACACATCTTTAGCATTAGCACCAAAAAGCTTGTTCTTTTCCAAGGGTGCATCAAGAAGTTTTGCCTTAACATGATCTGGTAAAGGTTGTTCTTTTAACCATGCATGTCTACGAATGACTGCCCCTGTCATAGCTGCCCTACATGAAGCCTCCAATGCATCATATCCACACTGTAGAAAGTGATTGCTAACCTGCTGAGAATTATGCACAGCCTCCTGCAAAGACTTCCTATCTAAAGGTTCAGGAGAGGCCAATCTTTTCTATAAATCATCTAACAGGAAATCCTGATATTGAAACATGTGAAAGAGACAATTGAGAGCTCTCATAGATAAAGTAGTGGAGGTGTAAACCTTCTTCCCCCATCTCTTTAAGGACCTTGCTTCCCTGTTGGAAGGCAAAGGGTTTTTGGAGGTGGTAGCTGAAACCCCTTTAGGCCCCTGGGAAATGGTTTCTAAATCAACAGCATGGGCCCTAAAGAAATGAGAATGGGTTTCTGGGACCCTATAGTATCTGTCAGGCTTGACAGGAGCAGGAGGAAGAGTACCAGGGGTAACAGTGGAGTCAGAGTATAAGTCATCCAAAACATCAAGCACAGGAGGTATAGCTAAGGGTCTGTGCTGGGGCTTTTTAAGGAAGGTTCGAAGGCGCTTTCTGGAATCTGAATATTCCTGGCCTTGCCACTTAAAATGCTCCCTCATGGAATGCAGAAATCCCCCAAAAGAAATATCCTCAGGAGGAGAGGCCGAGGGAATGGAGTCCTCTGCATCTGAATCCTCATAGGTCTGGAAGGGCTCTTCCTGGCTTTCGGAGTGAACAGAGTCCTCAGAATCTTCATCTGAAGGAAGAGGGTCAGAGGGTTCAACCCTGGGCCTCTTATCAGGAGGAGGCTGGGATCCTCTCTCAGGATGGGCCTGGGAACCTCTGATCAGGGAAATTAAATCTGCGGCCATAGACATGATTTGAGTTTCAGGTGTAGGCTGAGGTAAGGTTTTAGCAGTAAGATGCTTGGACTTGCTGGCTGCCTTAGCACGTGTGTAGGCCTTGATAAACATGGACATGGGAGGCCTAGCCGCTCCACGTGCAGGAGTGACCTTATCAACAGCAATGGTCTCGAGCATTTCCTCAGTTTTTGTATCCGGAGGAAAATCAATAACTGGCGTCGGAGTGGCCTCCGGTATCGGTAATGTGGTGTCTTTGGTTCAGAGCGGTGGAATAACCACCTCAGAGGGAACCGGGGAACTCGCGGTTAGTTTTGGCGTGGTGTCGGTGGAAGACGCGGGCCGAGGATGTCGGTCCCTGTCTTTTCGTTTCTTAGGAGTCTGCGTTGTCGGTTGTTCCGATGGCATTGTATAATAAATTTTTCGCCGAAAAAGTCTTCAGCAAACTCCGCCCGGCGCCTGCGAGTGCGCTTATTGAAGCGAGCACAGGCAGCACAGGCCGAGACGTCGTGGTCTGGGCCAAGGCAAGGGTGGCAGTAAGAGTGGAAATCCTTATGAGGTATTTGTTTACCACAAGACAAACAATTATTTCCTTTTTCAGTAATTTCTGACATCGGCTGAGGCAAGAAAAGGTCCCCAACGGGGTACTTAGCTTTTTTGATGACTTCGGTTTCGAAGAATACAGGAGCTGACCGACCGGCACTTGCGAACTGCTTCTGCTTCGGGCACCACGCGGCAAGAAAGACTGAAGAAGATGGCGTCGGCTGATGCTTATGTACTCCAGCCGCTCTGACGTCGGAGAGAAATGCGACATCAGCCGACATCAGACCCAGACTTTGGAATCCGGCTGACCGAGGGCTGCCTGAGGCAGGACAACCCATATGTTATGACTGCAGTTGCATTCTTGAAGGACATCAAAAGTTTATCTAACAAGTCAGCCATCAAGCAGAAGGGGACTCTGCTTCTCAGTCTTCTGATATCCGAGAACAGAGAGAGACATTACCAGTGAAACATCTTCCACTGTTCCAAAGGAAATGCTGCACAGGAGTTGACTAGAAGAATTGGGAATACCTTGGAACTGACCAGGAATCTGCAGCTGGGAGATCATGATCAGGAAAAAGACCACCAATACAGAAATTAGTGAATAAATGTGAAACTGCAAAGCATAATTTGCATTTGTTTAATACGGATGTATAAGAAAAAGTGGAAAGAGTGGACTTTTCATGACTTTGTTAAACTTATAGGGAACTGAAAATTATAAGTTAGGTACTCACCATAACTAGGCATCTGTGTTGTCCATTTTCATTCTTCCTCACTTATGGGTTACAATCCAATCCTCTGATACGAGTCAGCCGCATACTACAGACTTTGAATTCAACTCTCGAGCTCCTTCCTCTACCCATAATGGCCCACTCCATCCCTATTACTCAGATCAAGTTTGCTGCCCTACTTCATAACAGATGAGGAACAAATATAATCAGACAGAAAAGATAGGACTCAAACCTGGAACTGTCGGTTCCAAGCACAATCCAGTAGGGTCTTCCAGAAGAAAATGGATGGGAGAGGAGTTGAAGAATGAAAGTGGACAACACAACTAGTGAGGTTGATTACATAACTTATAAATGTGATGTCCTTTTTCACTTTTCCTCACTTATGGGACAGAGTCCCCAGCTATGTTGACTTTGGGCAGTCCTCATGGAAGGATATTACAGAGTACTGCTGAACCAAAGCGGGCTCTATTTCTAGACATGATGTCCAATTTGTAATGTGAAACAAAGGTACGAGTCTTGAACCATGAAACTTGCTGCACAAATGTCATCCATAGACGTTCTTGATCAAAAGGCAGATAAAGTAGCCACAGATCTAGTTGAGTGAGCTTGGGGAGGTTTTGGTAATGTCATACCCTTCTGAGGGTAAATCCATGAGTTACAGTCTGTAATCCATTTAGCTGGGGTAACTAAAAATGGACTGCCCTAGGCGGTTTGTTGAGAAAAATGCAAGAAGCTGGTCTTCAACTTCCTACACTGCTGTCTAGTGAAGGTAAAAATGTAGTTGTCTGTGGACATCAAGGAGAGGTGTAGCATGTACTCTTCCTTTATCTGCAAACTTTGGAAAGAAAACTGGCAAGTGAATGGATCGGTTAATGTTATTCTCATAAGCTACCTTAGGTAAAAAAGAAGGGTAAGTCCGCAGAGAAAACCTATCTTTGTGGAAAATAATGTAGGGAGTTTTTGCTGAAAGAGCCTGGAGTTCAGAAATTCTTTCTGCCAAAGTTAAATTTACCAAGAAAACAGTCTTCCATGACAGAAATTTTAGGTCAGATTTGTCTAAAGGTTCAAAGGGTTTTTGTTTCAAACCTTCAAGTACTGCAGTAAGATCGCAAGGAAATGAGGGATCCATTATCGGAGGTCTTAGAAGAAATATGCCTTTCATAAAAACTTTACACAATCTAGATGAAAGTAAAGAAAAAGATTTATTTCCTGTGTGAAAACTTGAAAATGCTGCCAAATGAAGTTTAATTGTAGAAAAACTAGCAACATCTTTAAAAAGAGTTCTCAAAAATTGAACAGCAGCTGAAAGTGGTGCAGAAAAAGGATCAGTGTCCTTATATGATGCCCAAATAGAGAACATTTTCCATTTACAAGTACCACTGAGCCAGAGTAAAAAGATGCAACCGCAAAAGGATTAACAAAACTTTAATAAAATCACTCTGGTGCCTCGGCAAAAGAGCCTTCCAGGAGTTAATTCATGACAAAAACAGCTCTAATATATAACACAATAAAATACAATTAAACAGTCAAATTAAACTATTAAATCTTTTAAAGGAAAACTCTCCAGTTACATTTATTGTTCAGTCCAACTGGAAATAAAGTATTATACTTAAGAATAAATAGCGTCTCTTTGTACAACTAATTTTTTTGAATATAATCAAGGCATCTATCAGCAGCGGCAGGGAACCGCCATGGGGGCGTCCTTTGCACCAATGTATGCACATCTGGTGATGGGTCTTTTTGAGATTGAATTCCTTTATAAACCTAGTTGTTTTTTTTTTTTTTTTTTTTTTTTTTTTTTTAAGGATTTTTTAGTTTTATATTGTAGATATATAGATTATTTGATTTTTTTATGTAAGGGGGGCTTTAATGTAGCCTCTTTTTGTTAATAGTTTAAATGACAATCACTCAGAATTTGATGGTTTACAAATGGGTAAATTAGTCACCAGTTTAGATGTTAATTTGGAGATAGTGGGTAATGCTATAGTCGCTAGTATTCATAGGAAATCTACTAGTGAAATATGTATCTAGATAGTAATAGTTGTCACCCTCCCCATGTACTACAAGCTTTACCTTATAATGAACTAGTTTACTAGGCTATGTAGTGATGTTAATGTATTGGAGAAGGAAATTCTGAATACTTGTATTGCCTATAAACAGAGGGGGTATGATGAAATGTTAATTAAGGAATCTTTAAAAAAAAACTATTAAATTATTATCTTGGGACAGTTAATATTAATAAAAATACTAAATTTCCTGTAGAGAAAACTAGTTGGAATTCAAACAGAAATGTATATAATGGTAACAGTGTATTTTGCAACCACGTTTAATGCTTTAGTCAGGAAATAGTAGATATTGTTAGATATTACTGGCCGTTCCTATTAATAGGGATGGTGTAAAGAACCTATATAAGGTTCCGTTTATTTCCTATAAGAGAAGTAGGAATATTAAAGGCATGGTAGTACACACAATACATTTATGTCCCCTAGTAATAAGTTGATCATACATCCTAGTAGATGTGGAACTTTTCCTTGTGGAAAGTGTACAGTATGTGTTAATGTAGTTAGATCTTTCAATAGTATTAATAAAATAAGATACCGTCTCACATCTTTGTATACGTGCACAACTAAAGCAGTGGTGTATGCCCTTGTCGCCTGTTTTATATAGGGGAAACAAAAATAATTTTTAAATTGAGGCTTCAAGAGAACGTTAGGGATATTAAGAATAATAACCTTGTAAAAATCCTGTTACCTTGCATTTTAATTTGTGACATAATAGTAATTCTTCTGTTTTAAAAGCATGTATTCTAGAACAGGTTTCATCAAGGGATGACAGTGTGTTAAAAAAAGTTGTACAAAAAGACATTATTTCCAGATGGACTGAATAATGAATGTAACTGAAGAGTTTTCCTTTAAAAGATTTAATAGTTTAATTGTTTGATTGTTTTAATTGTATTTTATTGTGTGTGTTACATATACTAGAGCTGTTTTTGTCATGAATTATTAACTCCTGGAAGGCTCTGTTGCCGAGGTGCCAGAGGGATCTTATTAAAGTTTTGTTAATCCTTTTGCAGTTGCAGCTTTTTTCTCTGGCTCGGTGGTACTTGTATATAGAGTGTATTACTGGTGGTCTTTTTTAACTTTTTCCATTTACTTTTATAAACTTTTCTGGCAGAATTCTTTTGAGAAGCCAAAATAGTGTCACGAACTGGAGGAGAGAGCCTGGATTATCTATTACTAGAAGTGGAAAAACCATGCGGTCAACTTGAGGGCCTGATTGCTGGGATGTTGAATCCTGATGAGTGAGAGGAGATCCTGAGAAGGCTCCAGTATCCATGGTGGACAATGAAGGTAAGACTGTAAAAAGGGGAACCATGCTTGCCAAGGTCAGAAGGGGGCAATGAGGATTACTGCTCTCGAGGCTGCTTGCTTTCTGCAAAAATCTTAAGAGTGAGGGAAAGATGAGGATAAGCGTAATGGAGACCAGAAAGCAAAGCATGAAAAAGGGCATCTCTCAGTGACTCCCCTCTGAGGGGGGGGGGGGGGGTCAGAGCAAACTACTTAATGCATTTTTTGTTGAGAGGAGTGACAAACAGGCTGCAGAAAGGTTGGCCCCAATGCCTGAAAATCATATTCGCTACCGACTGATTGAAAGACCACTCGTGAGGAATCAGAATGGATCTGTTTAGTTTGTCCACAAGCAGGCTTGTGCAAAAGCTCTAATTCCTACAATGGTGCAAGCTGAGGCATGGTGGTTCAAGCTAATACATATTACAATAAAATATGCATACACAGTCATCTTAACTTAACTAGATGAAACAAACAAAATCAATCTCTTATAAAATATTAGAAAAAAAACACCACTCCTTGTTTTCTTAAACTGCAACCTTACCAAGGTTGATTCAGGAAATCCACCCCAAGCCCACTGCATGTGGGTCTCAGCTCTCATCAGGCTCTCATCAGGTTTTACTTCAAGCTCTGAATCACTCTTAGGTGACAAAGGCTCCAAGCAGGAGATTCTGTTAAAAATAAGAATTAAAAAAATTAAATATATTTTGCAGTAATTTTTCTTTTTATTTTGTAAAACTTGGGCTGCTCACATTAAATGTCAACTATTAACCAGCTTGTCTTAGTGTTTCAAAAAAACATTCTCACTACTATCAAAAAGTTAGTTAGGAAAACTTGCTCTCCATAACAGATGACATCTCAGCTTTCAGACTTCAATATTGGAGACAAACATTATCACCTGAATTAATTAACAAAACCAACGAGACTCATTCACCAGCCTTTTCAAGCAAATACCAGATAGCACCTCATGAAGTTTAGTGACTGTTTCTATTAGTGTGTACCTCTGGGTGCATTTTATATGAAAGTGGTCCCCTTTACTGTCCTCCCAATTTTTTTTTTTTAAACAGTAAGCAGACCCTTTGAAGGAGAAGGAAAGTAATCTAGAAATCTCAAGGTATCTAAAAATGCATGGCAAAAAGTTTAAACTAGCCCCACAACACTGAAATGGACATGAAATTTCTACAGTCTGCATTCTCAATGAAACAGTCTGTGTAAAAAAAAAAAAAAAAAAAAAGGTAGGGCCATGTAGGACACACTAATAGCAAGTTTATGAAAACTTATTGCTACTGGGCGTAATTAAAATAAAGTAAGCCTAATAGTAGATCCAGAAGAGGAGGACTAGCTCTGTTGCATAAAGGGATGAAGCCTTGACAACAGCACAGAAAAGTTAGGTTTGATTAGTCACCGAGGTGATGGCGTAGCCAGGTGAGGAAGAAAAGTTATGAGGTGGGGGTTGTTCATATCACTAGGGGAAGGATTGGAGATATCAAGGAAAAACATAAATAGAGGGCAGTGCAGGACTACAAGTGAGGCTGGGTAGCTGTTGGGAAGTAATGTTACTTGAGGCAGCTAGTGACAAACCCCTGTGTCCCCCCATTGCATGATCAACACTAGATCTCAGAGGTATTGGCAGAGAATGGCAAGGCATACGTTAGACCTCATGATGACTAGCTGGATGATCAAAAAGCTAAGGACATACACTAACCCACAAAGGGGAGCAAATGGGTGTTAGCAGCTGCATTAGTAGACCTATAGTCAACAAGTATAAAGGAGGGAAAAAAACTAATCTTCATGGACAAGCCATTATCCTAGTAAATCAAAGCAATGATGTACCTACCCTATGGGTGGTCAACTTCCAACCAGAAAACGCAAAAGCAGTAGCTTCTCTCTTCCCTACGAGGTGTTGATTCAATTTCTATGTTAAAATGCACCAACAGAGGTGCCTTATGGTTCTCATTTACTCAAGGAATTCCCCAACTGGGAATGATGAATGTGGTAGGGAAACATACATACATATATATATTTATCTATATCTATATATCCATATCTATATATATAATTGGGCTGGGATGTTGGCATAATGGTTAAGGTGTTTACTTACAAACACAGGGTGCAAGGTTCGATTCTCACATGGGGTAACTGGCTAGGCTGAAAATGGCCCACAAGGGCAGTTAGCCTAGTACTAATCTATGAATGAATGAATGAATGAATGAATGAATGAATAAATAATATATATATATATATATATATATATACACACACACATGCACACATATATATCTATACAGACACACACACACACACAGTATACATATTTTGCTAGCAAGTGACTAAATAAAATGGACTCTACAGTCGAACATAACATGCATTTCCTTACTAGCATTTTCCAATTAAGAACTGACATATGTTAAAAAAGAAGTTATGTACTCAACATAATGTTCCTTCTGTGTGGTCCATTTTCATTCCTCCTCAACTTATCGGTTCACATTTGATCCTCGAGATCCTCAGCCACTGCTAAAGTCTGTGGCAACTAAACTATCAAGCTTCTCCCTTACACACAATGCACCAACCCCAAGTACCTCAGAGCTTGTTTACAGATTTTACCAGAAAGAAATATTAGTCTTCATATAGTGACAAGACTATATCTGGAGCTCATTTTCAGGGAAGTGACTTCCCCTAACCACTCACTCTTCCAGTAATTTTCGATGAATGGGGGCTGGAGGGAGGGGAGTTGAGAAAGAATTAAAATGGACAATACGGATGGAATGTTTTAGTGAGTACATAACTTATCTGATGTTGCCAGTTTTCATTCTGTCCTCAACTTATGGGGACAAAGTCCCCAGCCACCTAAAGTCCCAGGTGGACTCAAAGGATATTCCTGAGAACTATTTAACCAAATGATGCTCTACCTCTAGAGAACAGATCCCATTTGTAATTAGTAATAAAGGTATGGGGAGTAGCCTAGGCTGCTGCTGCACGTGTCATCCATGGACGTTCTAGATTGAAAAGCTGAAGAAGTTGCCATGGATCTAGCTGAATGAGCTCGTAATGGTTTTGATAAAGCAATCCCCAATGTTGTAAATAAAAAAAAAAACACAGTCAGCCAGTCATCTACAAAAGTTACTTTGGCAACTGGTTTCCCCAACTTTATTCTGAAAATGAAAAATAACATGTCAGTTTTCCTTTTCATTCTGTGTAGATGGGCAGCTCAGTAGTGCAGCAGTTAGCATCGTCACCTCACAGCAAGAGGTTCTCTGGTTCGATGCTCAGCGGGGGTGCCTTCTGTGTGGAGTCTGCATGACCTCCCTGCATTCTCGTGGGTTTCCTCAGGGTGCTCCGGTTTCCTCCCACATTCCAAAGACAAGCATCTGGAGTGTTTCTCCATGGGTCTCTACTGAAAATAGGTTCTGCCCCCGTCAAACTTTCCCAGTAAATAAATGTTAAATAAAATAAACAAATATGAAGGTAGAAACGGAACTGTCTGTGAACATCCGATAAGTGTAACTTGTATTCACCCTTGTAAGCAAATCTATGAAAGCATAATGGCAAATTAATATGTTCATAGGTGTGTACTTGGCTAATGGCCCTGAAGCCTTTACAAGCCTAGCCCACAGGATTACCCTGGCATCGTGCCACCCGACCTTCATCAAATAAAGCCACTGGAGCGATCCCTGGGGTGAATTCCCATCCACTCAAGATTTCTCTTTAAGAGGACCAGTGAGGTGCTCTGACATGTATGGGAAGTCTGTTCCATAGCATGCACAGTCTCTCTGGGTTAGGAACCTGTCCCTCCAGCATGTTTTGTTGATTGTGGTAATGAGGTTGAGGTCTCTGAAGCGTGTGGTGCGGAGGGATTGGGATTTTTTTAGAAGTAGCATTTCTAACAGAGCTGGGTCAGACATGGCTTTGCAAGCCAAGTAGAGATGGTCTCTAAGTAGGCGATATGAAACAGAGAATAGTTGGGAGTTTTTTTTTTTAGTCTGTCTACATAGGACATGCGCTTAAGGCCTAGAATACTCTCTGTGAGGTATTTTTGCGGCCTCTCCAGTTGCTGCAGGTGTCTAGAGATGTGCATGCCAAATGGGCATTGTACTCGATGACTGGCCTAATGAGGGAAGAGTAGAGAGAGATAATGACCTCTTTCTTCCTGGATGCAAAATCCTTAGTAATGAGATGTGCCACATAAGCCTTTCTGACCACAGTGGCAATGCGGTGGTCAAAAGAGAGGTTGCTGTTAACCTGTGTTCCCAGATCTCTTATGCCTTCTGTGTTCAGTGGACTACCATCGCTGTGTTAATTCATGGGAACCAGGTTTTTCCCAAAGGGGATGACGAGACAGTTTTTGGCACTGAGCTTAAGGCCATGGTTCTGACACCAGTCATTGGTCTCAGTAAGGCGTTTCTGTAGGAAATTAGCATCATTTGGGAAGTTAATAGTAGTTCCCAACTTGCAATAGTCTGCAAACTTTGTCAGCCAGAGTCCCTTCGTGTTGGCCTGGACTTCAGAGAAGTAGATACCAAAGAGGAGAGGACCCAGGACCGAACCTTGTGGGACTCCACTCGCGACTGGTCGGCAGTCTGACGGAGTCAGCTACTTTCACACTGTGGGTTCTGTGAGCCAGTTTGCAACCCACCTAGTGATACAGGGGTTGATACCAAGCTTAGTGAGTTTTTCTAGGATTCCCTAGTGGGGAATGGTATCAAAGGCAATGGCCAGATCAAGGTAG
Organism: Protopterus annectens; assembly: GCF_019279795.1. Taxonomy (NCBI): domain Eukaryota; kingdom Metazoa; phylum Chordata; order Ceratodontiformes; family Protopteridae; genus Protopterus; species Protopterus annectens. Next base: position 1,528,272,838 of record NC_056731.1, read on the forward strand.
ACTGTATAAACCACCTTGCGTTCATCCATATCTCTGGTGACTAGCTCAAAGGCGGCTACCAGGTTGAGCAGGCATGATCTACCCTTCACAAAAGCAAAATGTGTGGGATCTAGAGTTTGGAGATTCCCTATATCCTTGTTTATTAGGTCCCATGATGTGTTCCATAGCTTTGCATATCAGACTCATCAGGCTATTGCAGCGATAGTTCCCAGGGTCTGTAGTCGCTCCTCCTTTGTGGAGAGGGATGACTGTAGCAGTGTGCCATTCGGTAGGGACAAAGCCTGAGGTGAGGCTGTGATTGAACAAGGCACACAGGTGAGGTGCCAGTTCACTCTGTAGTTCATGTAGAACACAGCCAGGGATATTGTCATGTCCCATAGAAACTATATTCTTGGCCTTAGTGCTGTTTTAACCTGTGCAGCAGTAATACCGGGTGCCTGGCAATCTACTGGTATTTTGATTGGTCCTTTGGGGAAGGGGTAAAGTTGGCACCGAATCTGTCAGCCAGTATACTGGCAATATCTGTTGGCTCGATATAGGAGGTACCATTGTGAAATAGCTCAGAGCAAATCTGGGTATTGCCAGTCTTGGGGATTCATCTTATTTTGCATCAATTTCCTCCTTCTGTTGTAGAGTTTGCTTATAGTAGGGGACCACCAGATTGGCTTCCTTTTTTGGAAAAGAGCATCTTGGTTCTATTGGGTATGGAGAGATCCATGCATTTGTGTACGTGTTTGTACAGTGCAATGGTGTATGATTCGATGGTCATGCAACTATTCTCCATTTGCATGGGTGCCATGAAGTTAGCCACCTCTGTTTTTAGGAGCCCAAAGTTAGCTTTGGAGAAGTTTTTCATGAGGGTTACCTTTGCGGGGGTTGGGGGATGTGGATTTCCAAGGTGATTAGTTTGTGGTCAGATCTAACCAGGGAGGAGTTGAATATTGGTGTAGAGCAACAGTCCCCCATGTTAGTAACGACCAGGTCAAGGATGTTGCTACCTCTAGTGGGTTAAGAACGAGCTGGTCCAAGGCAGTGGAATTAATGAATCCAGGAAACGTTGGGCAAGTGCATTGGTACACGAGTAGCTTTCCCAGTTAATAGAAGGGTAACATTTGGGTTATCTGCTTGCAGCAGCCCTCAATCGGCCAGATTATCAAAGTCTTGAGTTCTGCGTCGGTTGCCGTCTCATCTTTTATGACGTCAGGTAGTCAGGGGTATAAAGCATGCAGCCGACGCCATTACATCAGTTTTTCTTGCCCCAGATGCCAGGTACCCCATAATGGGAAGCAATTATATACAAGGTTACACCTCCAACAAAAAAGCAAATAGACCAAAAAGCTCTAAGCATAGTAAACAAGAATAGTCAATAGAAGTCAGGGGGCTGAAGGGAGGGTAACCAGGACTGCAACAGTGAATACACTCGAACATCTACATTTATGTTAAGTGTACAAAACTGTACTATGTTCTTCATGTTTCACTGTTGCAATCATCACATTTGGGTAGATTCCCAAAGCTAAGGATGAGAGGAGGAATTTAGATAGCATTAGGACCAGCTATAAGGCCTTGCAAGCAAATGCCACCCAGCAGCTGTTCAGATTTCCTTTGAGGTTTAGTCCTGTCCAAGTAAAATCTAAGTTGTCTGTGCACATCTAAGGAGTGCAGTATGCATTCCCCTTTCTTCTGTGGATCTGAAAAGAAGGTTGGCAAATGAATGGACTGATTAAGAGCCACACTGGATACTACCTTGGGCATGAAGGAGGGATTGGTCCTGTCCGCAAGAAAGATGATGAAAGGCTCCACTGCCATAAGGGCCTGTGATCCAGACACCCTTCTTGCTGAAGTGATTGCTAAAAGGAAGGCAGTTTTCCAAGAAAGGAATTTAACTCTGCACTTGCAGCTGGCTCAAAAAGGAGGTAGAGAGAGTTTTTCCAATACAAAGTTAAGGTCCCAGGCTAGAGCTGGGGCTCTCCTGGGTGGTCTTAAGTTTTTGGCCCCTCTGAGGAGCTGCTTGAGCAGTGGATGACAAAAGAGGGGTGGTTCTGTGTTGTAATGAGCTGAAATGGCTGAGGATGAATTATGATGGAGGAAAAGGAAAGGCCCTTGTGAAGCACCTCAGTTAAGTACTGATGAATGTGAGGTAAATTGGGCACTGCTGTGCCCATCCCTTGAGTCTGGTTCCAAGAACAGAATCTTTTCCATTTTCCAGCATAAGATTTTCTAGTACTAGGCCTCCTTGCCTCCAGAATGACATCGAACACTTGTTTACTGAGAGATGGTGACAGAGATCAGCTAATTAGCCAGGCTGCCAGGTTCAGGGTTTGAAGCTGAGGATGCCGAATCTGGCCCTGCTGCTGGGACAGCAGGGTAGGGGTTTGAGGCAGGTGCCATGGTGCCAGCAGTGACACTGCACAAGAGGAGGTACCAGTGTTGGCGTGGCCAGTCTGGTGCAATCACTAGTCATACTTTGGAGAGGAGAGGCAGAGGAGGAAAGGCATAAACTGATAGATTTTTCCAGTTGAAGGACAGAGCATCCACTTCCCAAGCTTGTTTAGTGGAGTCCTTGTGCAGAATTTGTCCAATTGATAGTTCTGGGGGGAGGCAAACACGTCTATATCTGGGCTCCCCCATTTGTTTATCAACATGTTGAAAGTCTTTGGTTCCAGTTTCCATTCATGTGGGTCCATGAGATTTCTGCTTAGTTCGTCTGCCAGTGTATTTAGCTTTCCTGGCAGGAATTGAGCCTGTAGATGCACGTGGTAGCTCAAGGCTGTGTTCCACAGAGCCATGGCTAGTCTGCACAGGGGGTATGCACGGGTACCCCCCTACTTATGTACTACATATAACAGTGGTGTCCGTCTTTACCATTAATTGTCCTGTCCTTGAAGGCTGTCAGAGCATTCTGTACAGTTAACATTTCTTTTTGATTGATATGCAGGTGCATTTGATTTGGGTTCCATTTGCTCTGAATGCACTTCCCTGCCAGGTGAGCCCCCCCCCCCCCCATGCATAGTCTGATGTGTCTGTTAGGGTTTGGGCAGCAGGGGGTAATGGTAATCCCTTGTTTTGGTGGCAGGCCTCTGCTCACCAAAGGAACTCTAACTGCAGGCAAGGTAGGATAGGAATCTTGCTTCTAGATCCTGAGAATATTGACACCACAGGCTTTTTAGATACCACTGTAGTTTCTTCATATGCAGTCTTGCATATGGAATTAGGAGAATGCAGGAGGCCATGAACCCCAAGGCTTGCAGTATTTGCCTTGCAGACAGCCGGGTTTTTGTGGCCATTAGTTTGAAGTAAGCTGTCAAATGAATTTGTTTCTCTGGCGTGAAGAAAGCCATCTGGGAAGTTGTGTTCAAGCTTGCTCCCAGGAATATAATTTATTGGCAGGATACAAGATGTGATTTCTTTTCGTTTATGGTGTACCCCAGACAAGTTAGCACCTTTTGTACAAACACCGGATGACTCAAAAGTATGTTCTGGCCTTCTGGCTGAATTAGACAATCGTCCAGGTATGGGTATATTTGAATATTTCTTTGCCTGCAAAATGCAATGACTGGAGCTAGGCATTTTGTGAATACCCTGGGCGCAGTAGATAAGCCAAAGGGTAGTGCAGAGAACTGATAGTGCATGAAGCCTACTTTGAAGCGTAGGCATCTTCTGCAAGATTCCCTGATTGGGATGTGCAGGTAGGCCTCCTTTAAATCCAGTGTTGCCAACCAGCCATCCTTGTCCAGCGTAGGAAGCAACTAGTGAAGAGTTAGCAACTTGAATTTTGGGATCAACAAAAAGGTGTTTAGGATAGAAAGGTCCAGGATAGGACACCCTGAGTTGTCTTTTCTGGGAACCAGGAAAAGTTTTTAGTAGAAACCTTGTCCCTTTTCCTCTTCTGGCACAGTTTGAATAGCCCTTATACTTAAGAGAGAGAGTACTTGCTTTTGAGCCTCTGCCAAGTGATTTGGGGGTAGATCTGGCTAACCGTTTGGGGTTAGTAACGTGTGGAAGTGAAATCTGTTTCCGTGGGAAACTATATTTAAAACCCATTTGTCCTGGGTAATGAGTTACCATTTTTTTGTCTGCAGTGCAATCTTTCCCCCTAAAGGAGCAGTCAGTTGAGAAGGGCTTGGAAGTTTTAAAGTCAGTTTGCCATAGGGGGGAGTCTTACTACTCCCTGGTTTGGAAGTGGAAGCCCTCCCACTGCTTAGTTCTGTGCGTACCTTGGGACTGAAACCTGCTGGGTTTGGACTGAGAAGGCCTGGAAGAGGCAGGAAAGGACCAATTCTTAGAGGGCCAATGCCTACTAAATCTTGGAGGCTGTACTTGTACAAAATCTTTAACAGTTTGCATAGATTTAGCTTTTTTCTCCATCTTTTTAAGTACTATTTCTGCTTTGTTGCCAAACAGGCAGTCATGATTTAAAGGAGCATCCAGCTATTTAGCTTTAACATGATCTGGCAAAGATTGCACCTTAAGCCAAGCATGCCTTCTAAGTACAGACCCAGTGACAGCAGCCCTGCAAGATGCCTCTAGTGAATCAAAACCACATTGCAAAGTATGTTTTCCAACTTGTTCAGCAGAATGCATTAAATCCTGTAAATCCTTACTTTCAGCACAGTCAGGAATCATCATCATTTTCTGTTTGAGCAATCCAATAATATGCTGCTGATACTTTAACATATGAAACTGGCAGTTTAAGGCCCTAATGGCCAAGGTTGCAGAAGTGTATACCTTCTTACCCGATCTATCCAGTGCCCTGGAATCCCTATCAGAGGGGGTAGGATTTTTGGCAGAAGTAGCCTGAATGCCCTTGGGTCCCTGTGAAATGGTCTCAGGACCCGCAGTAGGATTTTTAAAAAGGAACATGTGAGAGTCAGGAACCCTGTAATATCTATCAGGTTTTCTGGGAGCAGGAGGTAGAGAGTGAGGGGCCAAGCTAGATTCAACATCAATAATGTCCAGTACAGGGAGGATAGCTAAAGGCCTGTGTTGGGGCAGGAGTAAGAAATCCCTAAGCCTCTTTTTAGAATCAGAGTAATCCTGGATTTCCCAGTGAAAATGCTCCCCAAGAGTATGCAAGGTTTCACCAAATGAGAAATCTTCTGGAAGGGAAGCAGAGGGAATGGAGTCCTCTGCATCAGAATCCTCATAGGCAGATAAGGGTAAATCCTGGTCATCAGAGGAAACAAATTTCAGAATCCTAATCAAAAGTATCATAAGCAAATTCAATCCTAGGTCTCTTAGAGGGGGAAAGTTGGCTTTCCCTGATTAAAGTAATAAGGTCTTCAGCCATTCGTATTTGTTCTTTAGGCACAGAGGCCTGACCATGCGGTCTGGGCGTAGTTTTTTTAGGCATGGATCGAGTTTTAGGCCTTGAAGAAGATGGCGTTGATTTAATATGCAAGTCAGTAGGCCTGAATACACCCTCAGAAGTCAGTGCCTGCACAGCGTCTCTGGACTCATCCAAGGTAGACATCCACAGGTTCCACAGTTGAAGCATCTCACGGCATACTGGACTCCGAATGCGTCTTAGTAGAGGCCTGAGAATCTGATGTAGTGGGTATCAGGGGCTGCAAAAGCACCTCACTGAGTACCGGCGAACTGGCGACTAGCTTAGGAGAAGTGTTGTCGGCAGCTTTGGACCTAGGCGGCCAGTGTCTGTCTTTATCTTTGTATTTTTTCAGAATGTCGGTAGTTGGGTAGCTTCCCGAAGACACAAGTGGATAATTGAACAGAGTACCAAAATATTTAGAAGTGTAAATATACAGACGACAAATAGTTTGTTGTTTAAACAAGGCACAAAACCGACAGTGAGGTACGTCGTGGTCAGGGCCTAGGCAAGGAATACAGTACGAATGAAAATCTTTAGGAGGTATTTGCTTTCCACAAGAAATACAATTACTGACTTTTACTGACATCGGTTTAGAGCAAGAAAAAGTTTCCCCAACGGGGTACATAGCTCTGAAACTCGAAAACGAAAATGTCAGGAGTCTGCCGACTGGCACTTGCTAACTGCTTCTGTGTCGGGCACTACACGGCAAGAAAGACTGATGTAATGGCATCGGCTGCAAGCTCTATACCCCTGACTACCTGAGGTCATGGAAGATGAGACAGCAACCGAAGCAGGACCCAAGACTTTGATAATCTGGCTGACTGAGGGCTACTGCAAGCAGATAACCCAAATGTGATGACTGCAACTGTGAAACACAAAGATCATCACCACTGCCTTTGGAGCTTTGGTCCAAGTTCTGGGGCCAAAAGGTGTGGAATGAGTTGTAGCCTGGTAGGGTGGGGTGGTTTCTGCTGCCTTGAATCCGGTCTCTCTTGCAGCACAAATGTCAATGTTCTCCATTTTAAGGAGTGCTTCCAGTGAGTGCATTTTGAGACTTAGACTTCTAGCATTGAGGAGCATGACCCTCAGATTGCATTTGTTTGTAAATGTTACAGTGGTAATTTGGTCTTTGGAACACAGTCTACAAAAAGGCACTATAGCGGTGGCAAGAGCCTTGGCCAGTATCCAGAAGCCCAGGGGTGACAAATGCAGGCCATTTCTGGCAAAGCATCGAGGTCTGTCAATCACGTCATCCCAGGCAGATACTGGATCCCCTTAGAATCACACCAGAAACTTAGCCAATTGTTGAAATCAATCATTTTCTGCTTGTACTGTGGTATTCTGGGTGATGGTAGAATGCTGCTCAAGGATAGGGTCATACTCGCCTGGGCTACATAATTCTAGAACTCCTCCATGTCTCTCCATGTAGTCCAGGGGAGGTACGTCTCAGATCATTCACATCCACATGTACAATGACAGTCATATTTGTACCTGTTGTTGAGGGACCTGAGTGTGTGCGTTATGTGGCGGATCCTGGCACCTGATAGGTAGCTGTTACTTTCTCCTTATTCAACCTAGTAAGTAGACATCAGTGTGCCTTACTATCGAGTCACCTATGACTAGTGTGTTGGGCATGCTCTTTTGCCTTAGGGGATTTGGTTGAGTGGCACACTGTTTAGGACAGTTGTGTCTCTCGTGATTAGTGTTGTTGTGGTGGTCGAGTGCATTTCTGCCTTGAAAGTCTCTACTGTTTCGGTAGATTTTTATTGACAGCCTCTGTGAAAGTGGGTGTGTGGTTTGTGTTTTTATGTGAAGGCAGTGCTGGTGTGTGTTCTGTGTGGTGCAAGTGTTGACCTCCTCTTGACCAGCTATTCCAGTCCTGGCTGTAAAGTGCGTGGCTTCCAATGTGGATATGCAAGTGCATCTCTCGCAAGTCTGAGTGTTGGGAGGTAAGGAGAGTGTTGTCAGTGTACATGAGGAAGTTGCTACATTGCTTTAGGATGCCCAAGTTCATCAGATTATTAGAAGGCACAGGGAACTGACCTTTAGACATGCCTGGAGGGGTGGGCATTAATAATAAGTACTGGAGCAGTTTCTTTGTAGAACGTTTAGTGCTGGTAGCACTTGTGTGCTACAAAAATTGCTACAAGAAGTCTGGTAGTGTGCTAGATTAATAAGCTAGTAGAAGTGCTGGAGAGGAGAGAACTAGCAGATCTAAAGGAAAAATTTAAGAGCAGACTTTGGCACTGCTCATAAAGCTTACAAACAGTCCTGGATACAGCAAATCTGTATCATGACTAGACTAGTTACAGGAAAGGTGGGAAACAAGTGCAAACACAAGCGTTTAAACCAGAAAGTTGGTCTGATTGATATTAGATCTGATACCAACTTAGGGAGAAAGGATGCATTACTTCATAATGTAACTCTACTTGTGAAAGATCAATTATGGTGATTTTGAAGACAAGGCTTGAATCTCTGAAATTCATCTGGCAGAAGTAATGGCAACTAGAAATATTGTTTTCCAAGACAAATATTTAAGATCACACTTAGCTGCTGGTTCAAAGGGGGGATAAGTGCTTGTAGTACCAGATTTAGATCCCATGGTGCAATAGAGTCTTTAATAGAAGGTCTTAAAAGAAGACTGCCTTGCAAAAATGCTTTGCAGAGCTTATGAGAAGCAACGGAAGAACCTTCAAATCCAATGTGACAATTCAATATTGCTGCTAATCGGAGCTTCACTGTCGAAGAACTAGCTCCTTCTTTAAAATGTATGGCCAAAAATTCATGTATGTTACGTACAGGAGCTGAAAAAAGATAACAAGAAGTTATGTACTCACCATAACATTCGATGTATGTAGTAGTCCATCTCGCCTCACATTCTTACCCGTGGGTTCGGAGCAGAATATCAGCTCAGACTCCGCCTTTACTAGCTCAAAGTCTTTCATTGGCTGGGCTAAGCAGGTATCCCATGGTGCACTGCTCCATATCCCCAGATCTAGTTTGCTGCAAAGCTCGTTTGTACTCCATGCACACATCACATCCAGGTAAAGAATAAGCTAAGCAAGGGAACTCTGCAGATGACAACCTAACCTCCAAATCCTCCAGGAAGGGGGAAGGTGGGAGGGTAAGTAAGAATGTGACATGAGATGGACTACATACATCGAACGTTATGGTGAGTACATAACTTCTTGATGTTATGTAGTCCTATCTCGCCTACATTCTTACCTGTGGGACAGCGTCCCTAGCACCTACATCCTAGGTGGCTCATAGTAAAATACTCCTGAGAACTGTGGAGCCAAAGGAAGACCTGCCCCTGGAGACCACGTCCAATTTGTAATGAGAAACAAATGTGTGAGAAACCCAAGTAGCTGCAGCACATATATCCATTGACAATCTGGCTTGATAGGCTGTGGATGTGGAAACAGCCCGAGTAGAGTGAGCCTTGACCGGAAATGGCAGATCTTTACCTCCTGCTTGATAGATGAGATACAACTAGATATCCATCTAGACAGTGTGACCCTGGAGACCGGGGAACCCATTCGGTTTTCCGAAAAGGAAACAAAGTTGGTCAGACTTCCGGATTATCTTTTGTACGGTGTAGATAGAAGCGTAATTGTCTATGTACGTCCAACTGTTGAAATCTAAATTCTGCCTTGTTAGAAAAGTGGGGAAAGAAAACAGGCAGCTGAATGGACTGATTTAGGTTGGACACGGAAGCCACTTTAGGAAGGAATGAGGGATTTGGTCTGAGAGAGACCCTGTCTTTATGGAAGATTAAATATGGAGGTTTGATAGAGAGGGCTTGAATTTCTGAAACTCGGCTTGCTGAAGTGATTGCTGTTACGAAGGCTGTTTTCCAGGTCAAGAATTTCAATTCGCAGGTAGCTGCAAGCTCAAAAGGTGGTAAAATATGGGCTTGTAGAACAAAATTGAGATTCCAGGGCATGATAGGTTCGGACACCGGGGGACGGAGCAACAGAGTACCTTTCAGGAACGCCTTGCATAGTCTATGCGCCATGAGACTAGGCTCATTCGCTACGTGGAAATTAGAGATCGCCGCCAGTTGAACTCTGATGGTGGCTGATGTGGAACCCTGATGGAAAAGCATAGACAAAAATTCCAGAAATGAAGCTATTGGAGCTGTGTAAGGATCAATGCCTCTGGTATGTGCCCAGATAGAAAACCTTTTCCATTTACTAGAATAAATCTTCCTAGTGGATGGTTTATGAGAGGAAGATAATATAGGAACCACTTCCGGTGAGAAATTATGAAGTCTGACTAACGATGGAAGTGGAGTAGCCAGGCTGTCAACCGGAGGGTCATCAGAGAGGGGTGTGGAACTGTCCCGACATATGTCAGTAAATCTGGTTGAGGGTCCAGAGTCCAAGGAGTATCCACAACGAATTGCTGAAGAAAGGGGAACCAAACTTGGCAAGGCCAGTGTGGAGCAATCAGAATGATTCTGCTTCCCAAGGATTGCGCTTTCTGAATCACCTTTGACAGCAGGGGAAACGGAGGGAAAGCATAAAGCAGACTGGAGGGCCAATCTTGAACCAGAGCGTCCCTGGGTGACTCCCCCGTGGGAGAATCAGTGTGAAGTAGTTGCTGCATTTCGCATTGAGGGGGCTGGCAAAAAGGTCGCAGCAAGGTTGACCCCATCTGCTGAAGATTTGCTCTGCAATCAGGCAATTCAGGGTCACTCGTAAGGCATCAGGATAGCTCTGCTTAGCCTGTCCGCAATCACGCTGGACTTCCCCGGAATGTGCATTGCCACCAAAAACCTTTGGGAAGTTACTGCCCAATGCCACACTTGCATGGCCTCTCTGCACAGAGGGTAAGACCTGGTTCTCCCTTGCTTGTTTAGATACCACACTACTGACATGTTGTCTGAGTGTATCGCAATCGTCCCTAGAGAAAGAACACAAAATCAACACAACGCAAGTAAGCATGCTCTCTCATCTCTCTCTGCCTCTTATATGCAGATGTATCTCTTCTTTTCTGCCCTCGTGTTCTGTTTGCCAAGATAATGCCCCCCCCACCACATCTGGGAGACATCCGTGGTCACAGTGGCAACCAGGATGGGTGTAACGAAGGGCTTTCCCCCGTCCAAATTGTTGGTGCACAGCCACCAACCGAGGTCCTGCCTGCATCTGTCCGATGAGACAGTGGATGTCTTTGGAGCGACCATTGAACAAAGAGGAGCCATTGGAGAATTCTCATGTGTAATCTAGCTAGAGGGACCAACATGATTGTTGCTGAAATGGTCCCTAGGAGCTGGAGAACCCATCGTGCCTTCGCTTGTCTCAGGGGCATCAGCATGTGTATCTGTTGTTGTAATACTATGATCCTTTCCTACGGTAAAAAAGCTCGCCTTCGAATGGTGTTCTGCTCCTATAAAGGTGACACGCTGTGAGGGCAATAAGGCAGATTTTTCCCAATTTATTGTTATACCCAACTGGTGACATAGATTAATGGTAGCGTCCCTGGTTTGAACTAGTTGATGCCTGGTGTGAGTGGTAAGCAGCCAGTCATCCAGATACGGAAACACCTGGAATCCCTGATGTCTCAAGTGAGCTGTCACCACCGCCATACACTTGGTGAACACCCTTGGAGCTGTGGTGAGACCAAAGGGCAGGGCTCGAAACTGGAAATGACTGGCTCCCAGCCAGAAGCGTAGGCAACTCCTGGATGCTCTGTCCATTATCACATGGTAGTAAAGCATCCTTGAGGTCGATGGAGCACATCCATACCTCCTCTCCCAACAACGGGAGAATCGATTAGTGTGACCATACAGAACTTGGACTTGTGTACGTAGTTGTTCAGTTGGCTGAGATCTAGTATGGGTCTCAGGTCCCCTGTTCTTTTCGGCACCAAAAAGAATCTTGAGCAAGTCCCTAATCCGATTTGGTCTGAGGGGACACACTGAATGGCTCCTTTTTCTAGCATTTGAGAGATCTCTTTGGCTGCTTGATCCCTTTGACTGGGTGGTACGTCTGGGATTTTTCTGATTGGCGGGGGTTCTGATGAGAATGGAATGAGATAACCTCCGGAAATTATCCGTAATACCCATCGGTCCTGGGTAATGCTTTCCCAGGCTTCCAGATATAAGGAAATTCGACCCCCGACTGACTCCGGATAAGCACAGTCGGGCACACCCTCAGGAGCGAGAGTATGGAGAGCCATGAAAGGAATCGTGGTCTCCTGAACTGCGGGGGGCCCCCTCTGCCTCTGGGGCGACGTCTCGCTGAATAACTCCCCCTGTCCCCTGCCTCTGGAGGGGAGTTTACCTTGTGCGGCAGGAAAAAAAACTCTGATTTCTTGAACCACATCCCCCACCCCACCCCTGCTGGGCCTTGGGATAAGGCCTAGAAGGAAGGGAAAAACGGACCCCTACAGCAGACAGGGTCTTTCCCTCTTGCTCGCACCTGGTGAGGGTGTCTTTCACTTTGATCCCAAACAAAAAGGAACCATAAAAGTGGGTATCAGTGAAGGAAGACTTGAAGGCCTCCGCAAAGTGACACAGGCGCAGCCAAGCTTACCTTCTAAAGGTGACCCCTGAGCTTGCTGCCCTACTTGCTCCCTCGGCTGCATACAAAATGAGCCGCATGGATGAGTTAACAATGGAGTTGAGGGTAGAGACCTGGGCGTTAACCATCTGAGCCACTGCCTCAGGAACGTTACCTGCAAGAGTATCTCCTAACATTTTGAGGAGATCTCTCTGGAGCAGAGTGAAGTGAGACAGGTAATTCAGTGACCGTAATGTAAAGGTTGCTGACGAGAGGGTACGCTTCCTGTACCGATCCATGGTCCTAGACTCCTTGATAGAAGGATGGACGGATGAAGACACTGCTACTTCCTTCTGGGTGGCTGCCTCCACCACCATGGCATCTACAAGGAATCCTTTAGACAGAAACTCTTTGTCCTGGGGGGCAGAAAGAAACTTGTTGGGACACCTGGGCACAGGCTCCACAAAAATCAGGGTTCTCCCACACTCTTCGACAAATCAGGTCAAGGAGTTCGTCGAAGGGTGGAGACACCCAAGAGGTGGAGGGTTGAGCACCAAAAGCCTTAAGGAATACCGACTCCTCCTCGGAAGGGGCTTTGGAAGGCCAGTCACCTCTTTGTTTCAGTATCTCCAGAATATCAGAGAAGGAAACATCAGAGGACGACTTGGGGGACACCTCCAATTCCTCGAGGTCAGTATCAGAGGTGAGGGACTCATCTTGGGAGTCTATGTGCTTCCTCTTGCACGTTTTCTTTCTGGGGGGCTCCTCAGACACGAACTCTGAGGGACTCTCAGAAATTTGGGGACCACTCGTGGGGGTATCCCTAGGCCCTGGTGCTCTGCTGTCCATGGATGGGTGGTGATCAGAAGCTCTCACCGGAGTGGTGGGGGACAGAGTGACCGACCCGCCTGATGTAGCTGACAATCTGGCCAGCGCAGTCCACATAGCCTCGAAAGCCGTCCCCCCCCCCCGACCGAGGAGTGACCAGTCTCAGAGACCATGACAGGGGTCAGAGTTCCCCGAGCCGATGCACCGAGAGGGAGACTTGGAAACGAAATAAGCCCCGAGATGTCCCCCTCGGGCCCGACCGAAGAATCCCAAGTCCCGAACCCAGAGGACGGAGCCGACGGGGTCAGAGCTGATGCCGGTACCGATGGAGCCGAATGGGGCATCAGAGCCGGCCTAGAAACATCACGCGGCGTGGAACACTGGCTCCGAAGACAGAGATGCGCTCGGAGGAGGAATGATCGAAGACAGGGTCGGGACGAGCTCCGGAGCCGACTGGGCCGGAGCCGAAAACAATTTTGCCAAAACTGGTGACTGTAGGAGCCTCTGAACCACCCTATCAACATCCACGTACGAAAGGGTCCTGGAGGATTTGGTGGACAGGGATGGAGAATGCGATCTCCTCTCAGGAGAAGCTGGCCTGAGACTGGGCGATCGGCTCCTAGGAGGTTCCAATATAATTGCAGCAAACGCCAGTTCCATCAATACCGATCCTTCCTGCGGCCCCGACAGTGGAGCTGAGGAGGTCGGTGCAGTTTTAGACATTTTCGCTGGGGGCTCCGATGAAGCTGATGGAGCCGGAGATCTCTTTTTTGACTATCCGGATTTTGACTTACCACTGGAAGACGAATCCATAGCCTCTTCAAAAGATGGTTTTAATAGTCCCTTTAAGATTAGCTTTTTCTTCCTCTCCTGGAGAACTCTAGGGCTAAACGCATGACAAAAGCTGCATGATTCCTGCAGATGGATGGCTCCTAAGCAGTAGACACAAATGGAATGCCATCGGTAATGGACATTTTGTACCCACATTTTGAGCACTTTTTAAAACCCGAAGGTTTGTGCTCCTTGGTATCCTTAGACATCTTAACTACTACGCCCAACGCAAAACAAAGTCTGTAACAATACACAGGCATTCACTCTATAAAAGCGGGAATGACGCTAAAGCAACCAACACTAAAACAGTGATCAAACACGCACCAAAAATCTAGCACACACTGAACAAGGGAATGAAAAACCACAAGCAAAAGGTAGCCGAAACCTCTAATTTAAACGGTTTGGACCGAACTCACACAGAAGGCAACAGAGGAGAACTAGGCCCTCTAACTGAAACGGGCCTAGCCTGAGGGAACAGTCAGTGGGATACCACACAACAATCACACAATCACAATTCTTGACCAACTAGACAAACTTAGACAACCTTAGACAATTAGCTTTTGATAGGAATCAAAAATTTTCTTAAGCCAAGAAAAAAAAAGAGGGTACTTAGCCACAGCCAAGCAAGGCCACGTCCGAGCTACATGAGCGGCAAATGAGATATGGGGATTTGGAGCAGTGCACCATGGGATACCTGCTTAGCCCAGCCAATGAAAGACTTCAAGCTAGTAAAATCAGCAGAGTCAGAGCCGATATTCATGGGTAAGAATGCAGGCGAGACAGGACTACATAACATACATTATTTTGATGTGCCCAGTAAACAAACCTTCGCCCTTTACTGTAGTACAGCTTGTGTGTAAAAGGTTTATGGGAAGATAAAAGTATGCATTTGGACAGGGGTAGACAGCATAGGTTGGCCGGTTATTAATGGAACTGGAGAAGCCAGATGGTCAGCCCGAGGCTTGGTATATCTGGATAGGTCATGCCTGTCAGATGAGAGAAGGTCTGGAGTCCGATCTAAAATCCAAGGTTCGAGAGGTAAGAAAGGCCAAAGGAAGGGGGTACCAAATTTGTCAAGATCAGTAAGGTGCAATGAGGATGACTCTGTTCTTCAAAACAGCAACTTTACGAAAGAATTTCAGAATTAGTGGAATTGTTGGATAAACATAGTAAACCGGAGTGGCAATTGTGAAGCAGAACATCCATTGGCGATTCTCCCTGTGGGAAAATTAGGGCAAAGTAGCTGCTGCATTTGCTGTTTACAGGATACGCAAAATGATTGCAGCAAGGTTGGCCCCACTGACGGAAAATCATTTCTGTTACTTTCATGCTGACAGACCACTTGTGAGGTAGAATGCACCTGCTCAGCTTGCCTGATGTCACACTGGATTTCCCCAGAATGTGCGTTGCTATAAGAAAGTATTTGGATGAGATTGCCCACTACCACACCCTGAGCACTTCTCGACACAAAGGGTAAGAGCTAATTCCCTCCTTGGTTTGTTGCTATACCAAACTACTGACATTTTCTGTTTTAAATGCAACTATCCCCAAGGGGAGAGCATCATCTTTAAAGGCCTGTAATGTTAAAAGCACTGCTCTCATCTCTAAGATACTGATATGCAAATTGGCCTTTTCGGGGGACCAAGTGCCTTGGACTGTTTTCTCTAGATAATGCCCCCAACCCCAAATGGGAAGCATATGTGGTCACTATGGCCTTGGGCTGAGGGGGGGATGAATGGACAGCCTTGTAGAAACTGATCCGACTGAACGCATCACCGAGACCTTTTGCATTTGTGGGTGATTCATACTGGAGTTGACATGGGTTGGTAAAGAATCTACCACTGTGTTGATAACATCCACTGTAAAATCCTAATTTGAAATCTGGCTAACAGTACTACAGTTATAGCTGCTGCCACTGGAGAACCAAACAGGCTGAAACCCTGGTACTGCAGATAATCTTTTTGACATGTAATCTTATTGTCTGAACTTGAGGGAGGTAGTGATGCTATAGATTACTTTGTGTTGAGAAGTGCTCTTATGAATTCTAAAGCTTGAGTTGGCTCTAGTTGAGATTTTTTGCAGTTTATGGAGAACCTGGCCTTTTGCCTTTAACAGTTGATGCTTGGTCAAGGAGGAAATGAGCCAATCATCTAGATATGGAAACACCAAGAAACCCTTCAGTCTCAAGTGAGCTGCAACTACTGCCCTGCACTTGCTAAACAGCCTAGGGGCTGTGGTGAGACCAAAGGACAGAACTCTGAACCGATAATGACCGCCTCCCAGCTGGCAGCTAAGTACCTTATGGATAATCTGTTCATCTTCAAGTGACAGTATACATCCTGAAGATCTATCAAACACATCCAGTAGTCCTTACTCAGAAAGGGAAAAATAGACTGAACCATGACCATCTGTAACTGTGTGTGTGTGTGTGTAGAAATGGCTTGTTCAATACACGGAGATCTAAAATTGGTCTCCAGTGCTCTGTTTTCTTTGGCACTAAAAAGAATCTTGAGTAAGTTCCAAGTCCTATCAGGTCTGGTGGGACCTCCTGGATGACCCTTTTTCTAGCAGCCTTGTACCGAAATTGCGGCTTGCTCCTTTGGACTTGGTGGAACATTGGGGATTTTTCTTGAAGTTGATGGAGGAAGGGAAATGGTATTATATAACTTCTGGAAATGATCCTCTGCACCCAGCTATGTTATTTCTAGCCAGGTTCTCTGGTGCAGGGAAAGTCGATCCACGAATGCCTCCAGAAGATAAGAATATCCTCTGACCAAGGCAGACAGAGCTGGATGGCTCAGATCCAAGGACTATGACACCATGGTAGGAGTCAAAGGAGGAACTGGCAAAGGGGGGGTAGAAGATGATCAGGCGTCCTGGCCCAAAGGGTCAGGAGCCAAAGGGACACCTGTCAGGCTCTGTGCCAACAGAATTATTCTCACCAATCTCTCCACATCATCTTCCATAAAACTCCTGGTAAAGTGAATGGAAATTACAGAGACTTGGGTCTTCCCAAAAAGGGTGAAGGGACCCTGGAAGGGACAGTGTGTCCTTGGTAAGACAATTAGGCTCGATGGACTGGACAATTTCTTTGACTGATTCTATCTTTTCGTGTTTTGGATCACATGTTGAGGTGGGATCCAATAATGCTTTGCTTTTTTAGTTCGGATCAGAGGATGAAGTCTGATCCAACATTTTTGATTTTCTCTTCTTCTTATCCGACAAAGGAGTTGGATCCAGTACAAGTCTTTTCCTAGACTGATCAGACGCCCTTGAAGAAGTGGAAGGGCTCGGAGAGGGAGTTTTTTTTTTTTTTTTTTTTTTAAGATTTCACAGGTTAAGCTCCAAATTAAGAGGAAATGAGCAATCCTTTGAGAGTTTTTTTTCCTTTCCGTAATAGCTCTGAGATTAAACCCATAGCATATGGCACAGTCTTCCTCCAAGTGTAAGAGGCCTAAGCAGTATACACAGTGTGTGTGCATCTGAAAAAGTAATTTTGTGCCCACGAGGCATTTTTTTAACCCCACAGGGCCTTTCTCCTTGTCAGCCATAACTCCAAAATGTTAAACCACTTACAATGAGGTGGATGATTTCCCTTTAGAACTACTTGCCGTGAGGACGTCTGAACTGCTGGGCCAACAAATGGAGGAAGTCCAATCACCCACAACAATTCCACAATGGAAATAAATGGAACAATTGGTGCAAGAAAAAATTGTTTTGAACTCATCCTGTTCTTTTGGTACTGGTGATTTGCAGTTATCTAGATTTGACAAAGGTAAAGTGTCTATAAACTTATTTTTTCAACTTTAACATCTATAATTTCTCAGACACTGTTGTTGGCCCTGAACAGCATCATTTTTGAAAGGTTTTACCTTTACACCTTCTGATCAGGCCAACACTGAACGCACTTTATTAAACTTAAAACATCTTTACAAGAAAACTTAGCATCCAAACTTTGGTGGTGATAGGGGATACAACCCTGATAACAGTAACCTTAGACTGAAAAGAACTGGCAACCCCCCCCCCCCGCATCTCATCAATAATGTTTTTGAAAAATAAATGTGAAATAGAAATAAGGGATTTATTAAGCAACAAGGAAGGGTAAGAACAAATATTTCATTCTATTCAAACAGAAACGTGGGATTTTGAACTGTATTACAAATGATGGGAATTTATGTTGCATGAAACCTGACAAGGGGGGGTGGGGGTTGGTCATTGTGGATACTATGGACTACTCTGTCAGGATGCACTTCTTGTTAAATGAACAATCCACATACAGAATTACTCCCACTAATGAAATTAATATAGCTTATTGTGTCATTAATGTACATACTGATGAACTGTGACTTTTTGATACTATACCTTCTGGACTCCATGATTGTTTTGAAAGTAAAACATCCTTGTATTCCAAAAAATATCTAAAATACACTCCAGTGTTGAAAACTCGAGTTTATAACCCATTGTCTCCTCTGGTGGATCAATTACTGAGAAACTAGATAAATTTGTGGGTAGAAACTAAGGATTTGTTCAACCTTAACCACATTATTAGAGATTTGTGGGACTTTTTAAACAGATAAGTCCAAAAACCAGCGAACAACCACTGATTTCAGTCCACAAAAATAATCCGCTGTAATAGGTGGTGGGATCCAAAGAGAACTTCACAGCACAGTTTAAAAGGTATAAAAATTCCCGGACTCCTGGTAATTATTAAATAAAAACTTTTTAAACAAACTCAGAGGGGACATTTTTGTTACATGTGATACAAAAAACAAAGAAAAACCTAGCAAAGCTAGACTTTGCACAGTGTGATACCTTAAACCTCTTGTATCAGAGGCAACATGGGATATATGCAAATTACTCTAAGGATATCAGGTGTTTCAGCCAAATGGGAATTCTGAATGTCCAAGACATTTTCTTTTACTTTTAAGTCTATTTATGGACAATTTCAGGCCAATAAAGCAAACCCTACTAGCTGTGGACATTTATGTTTCTGCCTTCTTATAGCATCATCAGCATAGCACAAGAGGAATACTTGACTTTTGGAAACACAGGGTCGTCATACCCAACTGATATCCATAAACATTAGGGTGTCTACAAAATATCCCAACTAACAAACCAAAACAATGAGTAAAAAGGTCACAAAGAAAAAGCAATTGGTTAAAAAATGTCACACACAAAAAACAGTTAGTTATGCACTCACCATAACGATCGATGTATGTGGTCCATCTCGCCTACATTCATTACTGACAGGTTCGGAGCCGAGAATCGGCTCCGACTCGGCCAACTATTTTTCTCTAGCACGAAGTCTCTAATTGGCTGGGCTAACCCGGTATCCCAGGATGCACCTCGCCCCAACCCCCAGATCTTGTTTGCATACATCGCAATCACTCCACATACACAACCCTCACTAAGAGGAATATCGCCAACCAGGAAAAAGGAACAAATAACCAGTTTTGAAGGGTCTCACAGCAATTTTCCTCCAAATCCTTCAGGAAGGAGGCAGGTGGAAGGGTACGTAAGAATGTAGGCGAGATGGACCACATACATCAATCGTTATGGTGAGTACATAACTAACTGATGTTATGTGGTCCTATCTCGCCTACATTCATTACTGACGGGACAGCGTCCTAGCACCTCTAACCCAGGAGGCTCATAGGAAAACACTCCTGAGAACCGTGGATCCAAAGAAAGCCCGGCCTCTAGACGCCACGTCCAGCTTGTAATGAGAGATAAAGGTATGATGAGAAGCCCAGGTGGCCGCTGCACAAATGTCGTCCAAGGAAAGCATGGCATGATACGTTATCGAAGTCGAGACTGCCCTGGTGGAATGAGCTTTAGCTGGGAATGGTAAATTTCTGCCTGCTGATGAGTAAATAAAGAAAATGCAATCCTTAATCCACTTAGAAATTGTGCACTTGGAAACACGGCCACCCTTTCTATTCTCTGAGAAGGACACAAACAATTGATCCAATTTCCTTACATGCTTCATCCTGTGTAAATAGAATCTCAGTTATCTATGCACATCCAATTGATGAAATTTGAACTCTGCTTTGTTGGAGAAGTTTGGAAAAAAACACCGGTAACTCAATGGATTGGTGGAGGCTAAACGTGGAAGACACCTTAGAAGAAAGGACGGATTAAGTCTCAAGGATACCCTTGTCCTTATGGAAGATCAAATACGGGAGTTTAATGGACAATGCTTGAAGTTCTGATGCTCTTCTAGCCGAAGTGATGGCAACCAAGAACACCGTCTTCCAGGATAAGAATTTTAGTTCGCAAGTGGCATCTGGCTCAAAGGGCAGAGAAGTGATGGCTTGCAACACCAGATTTAAATCCCATGGCATGACTGGTTCTGACATAGGAGGGCGAAGTAACCAGGCTCCTTTCAAAAAGGCCTTACAAAGTTTATGGCCCATAACAGCGGGCTCGTAGGATACACATGGAAGGTAGAAATGGCCGCCAGCTGCATCTTAATGGTCGAGGGAGCGGAGCCCTGTCGGAAGAGCATAGCTAAAAAGTCTAAGACCGCCAATATAGGGGCTGTGAAAGGGTCCAGACATTTGGGCCTGATGGAAAATCTCTTCCATTTGTTGGAGTAAATTTCTTCTGGTGGAGGACTTGAGACGACGATAGGATATGCACCACCTCAGGTGAAAGGGAATGTAGTCTAACTAATGATGGAAGTGCAGCAGCCAGGCTGTCAACCTGAGGGACTGTAGGGAGGGGTGGGACTGTCCCGACTTGAGTCAATAAGTCTGGCACTGGATCCAGAGTCCAAGGACTGTCCACTGCTGAAGAAAGGGGAACCAGACTTGGCGGGGCCAGTGTGGGGCAATTAGAATCCTCTTGCTTCCCAAGTATATGGCTTTCTGAATCACTCTTGGTAACAGAGGAAACGGAGGAAAGGCATAGAGCAGACCAGGAGGCCAACCGTGGACTAGTGCGTCCCTGGGTGACTCCCCCTGTGGGGGATCAGGGTGAAGTAGTTGCTGCATTTGGCATTGAGAGGACTGGCAAAGAGATCGCAGCAAGGCTGACCCCATCTGCTGAAGATCCAAGTCGCAACTCGGTTGTTCAGAGACCACTCGTAAGGCATCGGAATAGCTCTGCTTAGCCTGTCTGCTATCACGTTGGACTTTCCCGGAATGTGCGTTGCCACTAGAAACCGTTGGGAAGATACTGACCAATGCCACACTCTCATGGCTTCTCTGCAAAGGGGGTAAGACTTGGTTCCTCCTTGCTTGTTCAGGTACCACACAACTGACATGCTGTCAGAGTGAATTGCAATCGTTCCCTGGGGAAGAGAGCTCTGGAATGTTTGCAACGCTAATAGCACCACTCTCATCTCTAAGACATTGATGTATAAGTGTACCTAGTGATCCTGCCACGTGCCTTGGACCGTTCTGCCCAGATAATGCCCCCCCACCCTATCTGGGAAGCATCTGTGGTCACTGTGGCAGCAGGAGACAAAGGAACTAGATTCCTCCCCTTGTCCAGATTGGAGGAACATAACCACCAACGGAGATCCTGTCTGCATTGTTCCGTGAGGAGAATTGGATGAGAGATAAGGAATTTTTGAAAGGACCACTAGACTGAAAGGAGCCACTGGAGGATCCGCATGTGTAGCTTGGCTAAGGGCATTAGCATGATGGTAGCCGCCATGGATCCCAATAGCTGAATAACTAACGTGGCTTGGACCTTCTTGAGGGGCAACAAAGCTTGAACTTGAGATTGCAGCACTCTTATCCTTTCTAGAAGTAGAAAGGCCCTCATTTGAACCAAGTCTAGCTCTGCGCCTATAAATACAACACGCTGTGAGGGCAGCAAGGCAGATTTTTCCCAGTTTAATGCAATTCCTAGCCTTTGGCAAAGGGTTATGGTAGCCTCCCTGACTCGAATGAAGAGATGCCTGGTGGGGGCGGTAAAGAGCTAATCGTCCAGGTAAGGAAACACCTGGAATCCTAGACGTCTCAGGTGAGCTGTCACCACTGCCAAACACTTAGTAAACACCCTGGGGGCTGTGGTGAGACCAAAGAGCAGGCCACGAAACTGGAAATGACTGGCTCCCAGCCGGAAGTGTAAATAATTCCTGGATGCCTTCTTCATCTTGATGTGGTAATAGGCATCCTTGAGGTCGATGGAGCACATCCATACTCCCTCTCTCAGCAATGGGAAGATGGACTGAAGAGTGACCATTCGGAATTTGGACTTCAGGATGTAGTGATTCAATCGGCTAAGATCCAGAATGGGTCTCTGGTCCCCTGTTTTTTCCGGCACCAAAAAGAGTCTTGAGTAAGTTCCTGATCCGATCTGGTCTGAGGGGACCGGTTGGATGGCTCCTTTTTCTAGCAGCTTTGATATCTCTAGTGCTGCTTGATCCCTTTGACTGGGTGGAACGTCCAGGAGTTTTCTGATTGGGGGAGGGGGTGAAGTAAAGGGAATGGTGTAACCTCTGGTAATTATTCGAAGCACCCATCGATCCTGGGTGATGCTCTCTCAGGCTTGAGGATGCCTCGAAAAACAGCCCCCAACTGGCTCCGGAATAGCACAGTCGGGCAATCCCTCAGGGATGCTGATAGGAAGATCCGCGAAAGGAGTAGCGGTCTAACAAATTGCGGGGGCCTCCTCTGCCCCTAGGATGACGTCTTCCAGAGTCATTCTCCCCTCCTCTGCCTCTGGAGGGGGGGGGGGGCTCACCATGAGTGGCAGGGAAAGACTTTTGTGACTTCTTGAACCACATCTTCCCTCCTCTCTGAGCCTTAGGATAAGGCCTAGAGGGAAGAGAGAAACGGACCCCTACGGCAGATAAGGTCTTACCCTCCTGCTCACATCTGGTGAGAGTGTCTTTCACTTTGGGTCCAAAAAGAGAGGACTCATCGAAGGGGGAGTCAGTGAAGGAAGACTTGAAGGCCTCCGCAAAGTGACATAGGCGCATCCAGGCTTGCCTCCTAAGAGCCAAACCTGAACTAGCTGCCCTACTCGCCCCCTCGGCTGCATAAGATACGAGTCTCATGGACGAGTTGACAATGGAACCAAGGGTAGACAACTGGGCGTCAACAGTCTGCGCTACCGCCTCAAGTATGTTACCCGTCAAGGTATCTCCCAACTCTGAGGAGATCTCTCTGGAGCCGAGTAAAGTGACAAAGGTAATTCAGCGACCGCAGTGTAAAGGTCGCTGAAGACAGGGCACGCTTCCCATACCGATCAATACTCCTGGACTTCTTGTTAGGATGGACGGACAGAAGAAGCCGCCTCTGCAACTTCCTGCTGAGTGGCTGACGCCACCACCATGGCATCTACGGGGACCCCTTTGTCAAAAACTCTTTCCCTGGGGGAGCAGACAAGAACTTATTCGGACTGGGCACCGGTTCCACGGAATCAGTGTGCTCCCACACCCTTCGACAAATCAGGTCCAAGAGTTCATCGAAGGGTGGTCCTCCTCAGAGGGGGACTTGGAAGGCCAGTCGCCTCTCTGCCTCAATATTTCCAGGATGTCAGAGAAAGAGACATCACCGGAGGATGACTTAGGGAACCCCTTCTGCATCCTCGAGGTCGTTATCGGAGGTGATGGACTCGTCTTGGGAGTCTATGCGCTTCCTCTTAAACAACTTCTTCCTGGGAGGCTCCTCAGGCACAGACTCTGAGGGGCCCTCAAAAAGTTGGGGACCACTCATGGGGGTGTCCTCAGGCCTTAGAGCTTCGCTGTCCACAGATAGGGGGGCATCAGAGGCTCTAGCCGGGGTGTATGGGGATGGAGTGACCGATCCAAGTGATGTCACTGACGACCTGGCCAGCGCGCTCCTCATGGTCTCGAAGGCAGGCCCCCCCCCGAATCCGAGGACTGACCCGTCTCCGAGACCACAACCGGGGTCCCCCTAGCCAAAGCCCCGAGAGGGAGACTGAGCCGACAGAAGTCCCGATGCATCCCCCTCGGGCCCGACCGAGGAAACCAGAGTGCTGAAACCAGATGACGGAATCGAAATGGTTGGAGCCGACGTCGCCTCCGATAAACCCGCCAGGGGTAACTGAGCCGGTGCAAGGACATCACTCGGCACCGAGCACTCTGGCTCCGATGACACAGAGGTGCTCGGAGGAGGAATCATCGGTACCAAGGGGGCAGGCTCCGGAGCAGACTGGGTCGGAGCCGAAAACAATTTGGCTAACACCGGCGACTGAAGGAGCCTCTGGACCACCCTATCCACATCCAAATCAGACAACCTCGAGGATTTGGAGGAAACTGAAGAAGATGGGGATCTCCTACCTATGGACTCCTGCCTAACACTGGGTGACCGGCTCTGAATTAGCTCCAAAAAGATCGGAGCCGAGGTCGACTTGAATCCCACAGATACCTCCTGCAGCCCCGAGGACAATGGAGCCAAGGAGGCAGTATCCAAAACAGACAGCTTGTCCTGCAGCTCCAAAGCCAAAGGAACCGAGGAGGTAGTAACAACTTTCAAAATCTTCTCTGGGGGCTCCGAAGAACCAGCTGGAGCCGGAGATCTTTTCTTAGTTCTAGTAGATTTAGACTTGCCAGTAGAAGCAGCAGACTCCATATCCTCTTCAAAGGTGGGCTTAACTAGGCCCTTCAAAATCAGTTTATTTTTCCTTTCCTGCAGCACCCTAGAGCTGAAGGAATGGCAGACACTGCATGATTCTTGTAGGTGAATCGCACCAAGGCAATAAACACAGATGGCATGCCCATCTGTAATCGACATTTTGTAAGCACATTTAGAGCATTTTTTAAACCCGGAGGGTTTATGCTCCTTCTGCTCCTTCGACATGTCAGACAAAAAACCAAACACTCAACAACTAACAGTAGGAAGGCGGGAAACACTACTGGACACAGCAACTCTAACTTAAATGTTCCCTAGGGAAGAAAAAAACGACAAAAACCAACGACAGAACGATTTACGACGAAGAGGACTAGGTCCCTCTAAATTAAACGGGCCTAGCCTGCCAAACACAAGGGAAACCACACACACTCTCCAAAAACTAAACCGAACAGGCTCAAACACACACAAAACACAATATAGCTATGAAAATTAGAAGTTATGTACCTACCATAACGTTCCATGTTAGTTGTCTTCTCTCGCCTTCTTTCTTGCTGGATGGGTTCGGAGCCAATCCTCGGCTCCGACTCGGCACTTGCTAAGCTCGAGAGCTAATTTTACCAGCTCTAGGCAACCCTATATCCCATGATGCAAGGTGGAGATTACTCAGATCTCGTTTGGTAGCTAAAGAAATAGCAGTATTTTCTTCCAACTTAGGAGGAAAAAAATAAGAAATACTAAATAACATCATAACCCTCTAGAAAGGATCCACATAATCTAGTAACACTAGGAGTTGACAGCTAGAAAAAGGTAATAACCTCTTAATGGAAGATGTATAATCTTCTCGGTCTGACCAGGCTAGGGGGAAGGAGGGCGGGATGCAAGAAAAAAGGTGAGAGAAGACAACTAACATGGAACGTTATATGGTAGGTACGTAACTTCTAAATGTTAAGTTGTCAATCTCG
This sequence comes from Protopterus annectens, assembly GCF_019279795.1. Taxonomy (NCBI): domain Eukaryota; kingdom Metazoa; phylum Chordata; order Ceratodontiformes; family Protopteridae; genus Protopterus; species Protopterus annectens. Next base: position 1,528,297,844 of record NC_056731.1, read on the forward strand.
CCTTCATTCTTGCTGGATGGGACCGCGTCCCTAGCACCTCTATCCTGGGTGGCTCAATGGAACAGACTCTTGAGAACGGTGGAACTAAAATTTGCTCCGTCTCTGGAGACCAAATCTAATTTGTAATGTGAAACAAAGGTATGAGGAGAGGCCCATGTGGCTGCTGCACAAATAGTGTCTATTGGAAGTCTAGCTTGAAAAGCTGTAGATGTAGCTAGAGCTCTGGTAGAATGGGCTTTTGGGTTAGAAACCAACTCTTTGCCTCTGAGCTGATAAATGTAAGTGATCACGGAAGACAGCCACCTAGATAAAGTTACCTTAGAAACTGGAAGCCCTTTCCTGTTCTCTGCATAGGATAGAAAAAGTTGATCAGATTTCCTAAAAATTTTTGTCTTATCCAGATAATATCTGAGCTGACGGTGAACATCGAGATAATGTAACTTTTGTTCAGCTCTATCAGAATAATTCGGGAAAAATACTGAAAGATCAATGGACTGATTTAGGTTAGTCTGAGATGCCACCTTTGGTAAAAAAAAGATGGATTAGTTCTTAGGGATACCCTATCTTTGTGGAATATTAGATAGGGAGGGCGAACACAGAGAGCATGAAGCTCAGATACTCTCTTGGCAGATGTAATGGCAACTAGAAAAAGTGTCTTCCAAGAAAGCAATTTCAAAGAACAGGCAGCTGCAGGTTTGAACAGGGGAAGAATCAAGGATGTTAAAATTAAATTTAGATCCCACTGTGGTGGGGGGTCTCTAATTGGAGGTTTCAATAAAAAGATACCTCGAAGGAATGCCTTGCAAAGTTTATGTGACATAATGTTGTGGTCCAAAAAGCCTATATGAAAATTTGAAATGGCTGCCAGTTGAACTTTCACTGTGGAAGAAGAGGATCCTGAATTAAAAATGTCAGCTAGGAAGTCTAATACCGAATGAATTGGAGCAGTACAGGGGTCTATGTTCCTAGCTTTTGCCCAGAAAGAGAAACGCCATTTACTAGTGTAGATCTTTCTGGTAGAAGATTTTAGGGAAGCTACTATGATATCCCGTACAGGATTAGAAATCATAGGAAGCCTGGCTAAGGATGGAAGTGGAGCAACCAAGCAGTGAGGTTGAGAGAAGGTATGGATTGGTGCAGTTGACCCGACTGGTGGGTCAGATCATCTGGAACCGGGTCCAGATGCCATGGCTGTACCAAGAGGTAATGATGTAGGAACGGAAACCATATTGTTCGAGGCCAATAAGGGGCAATGAGAATCAACTTGGCTCTCAAGGTGGTTGCTTTCTGAATTAGCTGAGGTATCAGCGGAAAAGCATAAAGAAGTCCCCGGGGCCAATCTTGGGTTAGAGCATCTCTGGGGGGATGGCCTGGAAGGGGGAAGAGAGAGAAGAAGTCTGGGCATTTGCTGTTTTGAGGTGTAGCGAAAAGGTCGCAGCAAGGAAGGCCCCACTTCTGAAAAACCTCTTCCGTCACTGACTGTTTGAGAGACCACTCGTGAGGCATGAGAATAGCTCTGCTCAATCTTTCCGCTATGATGTTGGATTTCCCGGGGATGTGCGTTGCTATCAGAAACCGGTGAGAGGAGATGGCCCATTGCCAAAGTCTGAGAGCCTCTCGACACAGTGGATAGGACTGTACCACACTACGGACATATTGTCCGTTTGGACTGCAATAGTTCCCAGGGGAAGAGAGTCGTTGAGGGCTTGCAACGTTAAAAGCACTGCTCTCATCTCCAGAACATTTATGTGCAGATGGTATTCGAAAGGTGGCCAAGTGCCATGGACCATTCTGCCCTGATAATGCCCCCCCCACCCGATCAGGGAGGCGTCTGATGTGACCATGGCAACCGGGGCAAGAGGAACAAATGGTCTGCCTTGATGGATTTGAGGGGACGATATCCACCAAGTCAGATGTCTTTTGCAAGTTGAAGTTACTATGATCTCGTGACGCATGGGAATTTGTTGAAAGGACCATTGGGTGAATAGCATCCATTGTAGAAGCCGCATGTAAAAGCGGCAGGAAGAAGTGTTATGGCGGCCGCCATAAGACCCAGTACTTTCAGAGCAAATCTGGCCTGAATTTTGTTGCTGAATAGAATCACTTGGACGTGTCTTTAAATGTCCAAGATCCTTTGGTCTGTCAACCTTGCTGTAAGTTGTACGGTGTCCAATTTTGCGCCTATAAAAGTAATATATTGACAAGGCAGATTTTTCAAAATTTATAGAAATTCCTAGCCTTCTGCAAGTGTGAATGGTGTAATTTCTGGCTTAGAGAAGCTGATGTCTGGTGGTGGCAGTGAGGAGCCAGTCATCTAGATATGGAAACACCTGGAATCCTTGACGTCTCAGGTGAGCCGTAACCACTGCCATGCATTTGGTGAACACTCTGGGGGCTGTAGTGAGTCCAAAGGGCAGGGCTCTGAATTGGAAGCGACTGGTCCCCAGCCGAAAGCGGAGAAATCTTCTGGAGCATCTGTGAATTTTTGTGTGATAGTACGCATCCTGAAGATCTATCGAGCACATCCAATTGTCCTTGCCCAGAAAGGGCAGAATGGACTGAAACGTGACCATCCGGAATCTTGATTTCTTTACAAACTTGTTGAGTTTGCTCAGATCTAATATTGGTCTCCAGTCCCCTGTCTTTTTTGGAACTAAAAAGAACCTCGAGTAGATTCCGGATCCTATTTGGTCTGCTGGGACTGGCTGGATGGCCCTTTTTACTAGCAGTTTTGATATTTCTAGTACTGCTAGTTCCCTTAGACCGGGTGGAACGTCTGGAAGGGTTCCCTTTTGTTGAATTGGGGTTTGAATAAAGGGAATTTTGTAACCCTCGGATATAATTGACTGTACCCATTTGTCTTGAGAAAGGGAAAGCCAGGCTATTGGGTACAGCGATAATTTTCCCCCCGACTGCCTCTGAAGGCGGACAATCGGGCAACATCTCAGGGATGCTGGAAGGGTTTGTCAGAAAGAGGTTCTCTGCTACCCTGATTCTGCGGACCACCTCTGCCCCTAGGGCAGCGTCTATTATTGTTACCCCCTCTGCCTCTGGGGGTAAACTGACTTTGTGCGTCAGGCATGACTCCTTGAGATTTACGGAACCACATTTTCCCTCCCTTCTGTCCTTTGGGGTAAGGTCTAGAAGGGGTGGAGAAACGGACTCCTACGGCAGAAAGAGTCTTGCCATCTTGTTCGCATCTAGTCAAAGTGTCTTTCACTTGAGGACCGAACAAGGTCGAGCCATCAAAAGGGGAGTTTGTGAAAGACGCCTTGAAGGGGTCTGCAAAATTACAAAGCCGCATCCAGGACTGACGCCTTAAAGCCACTCCTGTGCCTGCGGCCCTACTCGCTCCATCGGCTGCATAAGAAATGAGCCGCATGGAGGAGTTAGCAATGGAGATAAGGATTCCTAGCTGTGAGCTAATCTTATCCTGAGACCCAACAGCTGATGGATCCTGTAAAACTTCTCCCAACTCTTTAAGAACGTCTCTTTGAAGGCGGGTGAAGTGGCATAAGTAGTTCAGCGATCTCATGGCAAAAGTCGCTGAAGAAAAAATCCGCTTACCGTACCTGTCCATAGTCCTAGAATCCTTATTGGGAGGATGGACAGGTACTGAAGGATCAGCTAATTCCTTCTTGGTGGCAGCAGCCACCACCATGGCATCAACTGGGACACCCTTTGTTAAATATTGTCTATCTTGTGGGGCAGTAATAAATTTTGAAGGTCTCCTGGGGATAGGTTCCACCGAATCTGGAGCCATCCACGACTTCCGAGCCACTACCTCCATGAGAGGGTCGAAAGGCGGAGACACCCAGTAGGTGGAGGGTCGAGATCCGAACGCCTCCAGGTATACTAACTCGTCCTCGGAGGGATTAAGGGAGGGCCAGTTCCCCCTCTGTTTAAGGATTTCAAGGATGTCTGAAAATGAGACATCCTCAGAGGAGGACCTTGGGGATCCCTCCGACTCATCCAAGTCAGTATCTGATGTAGTAGACTCAGGGGAGTCTAAATGTTTCCTCTTACATGTCCTCTTACGGGGGGGGGGGGTTCTCCTGACGGATCAGGAGAAGCCTCGGAAGAGGAAGATATTCCCAATGGGGAAACCTGAGGCGTTGGATCTCTGGGTCCGGGAGCAAGAGAGTGGGAAGAGACGTCAGCAGGCACTGTAGTGGGAGGAGCTGATGGAACTGTCCGTTGACTAAGCCCAGGGGCTAGTACACTCCTCATCACCTCGAAGGCTCCCCTGTCAGAGAGACCAGAAAGTTCCCGCTCCAAAGAGATAGGAACCCCAGGCCTCACTGAGAGGGAAGGCTCTGAGGCAGATGTCGGGGCCGAACTCACCAACGCCGAAGCTCCGAGAGGGAGAACGGGGTCGGACAAGGGTCCGATGCCACTCGCCCCCTCGGAGCCGACAAGAGAGACTAGACGCCTGGATCCCTCCAATGAAGGTCTCAAGGAGGAAATCGGAGCCGAGGACGACGGAGCCGAAAGGGGTGGTATCGGCTCCGAAGTCACAGCGGTACCGGTTCCGAGGAGCTCTGGCTCCGAGCTCTGTAAGAGAGTCGAAGGAGGAATGTTCGGTGGATGTGATATAGCTACCGTCTGTTGAGATGGGCTATGGAGTATTTAGGCCAATGCCTGAGACTTTTAATAGTCTACTCACCACTTTCTCAAGGTCGTGATCAGATAGCCTGGATGACCGAGAAGATCGGCTCCAATGGCTCCGCTCCGACAGCAAGGGTGATCTCGGAGCCGAATGAATAGATTCCACAGAAGGGGATAGAGATCTCTTTTTTGAGATCAATGGAGCCATCGGAGCCGAAGATACGTCGGCTCCAGCCAGAGCCGACACAGTGCCTGGACTTGACAGTATCGGCGCCGGATGGAGCCGATACTGAGACTGGCATGGAAAGATCGGCTCCGGCCGGAGCTGATCTCGAGTCTGGTGAGGAAGAACCTGAAGCCGATGGCTTGGAAGCCTGAACCGAAGGCTTAACAGGTTTCGAGGGCTTCCCCGGCGCCGACTTAGTCGGGGAGCTCTCGGGCTTTAATAAGCCCCTTAAGAGCTTATTTTTTCGTTCCTGCAGGACTCTTGGGCTGAAAGCATGACAGATAGCACAAGAGTCCTGCAGGTGCGAAGGTCCCAGGCAATAAAGACAAGAAGTGTGACCGTCTGTCAGAGACATCTTCTGACAGCACGAGTCACACTTCTTGAAGCCTGAGACCTTAGTGTCCTTCGACATAACTGTGTCGATGAAACACCAGTAACACACTCACACATAAAAACACTCAGTCCAACAAATTAAATTAAATTAAACAGGGATAACAGACAGTCACACATAAAAAATCCCTGACAGGAAAAATTTAGGGAGGGGAAGGCCTAAGGCCTAACTAGGGGTAAGGGAATATTTACTAAAAAAGAAGGGAACACTGACAGGAATAGGGTTAAAGTGAGTCGGTAATTAACAAAATATAATATTTATATATAAAAAGTTAAAAGGGGGTAGACAAAAAGTCTCTAAAAAGTTCACTTACCTAGAGCTGGTAAAAGAAGGCACCTCGTTAGCAAAGCGGCAAATGAGATCTGAGTAATCTCCACCTTGCATCATGGGATACAAGGTTGCCTCGAGCTGGTAAAATTAGCTCTCGAGCTTAGCAAGTGCCGAGTCGGAGCCGAGGATCGGCTCCGAACTCATCCAGCAAGAATGAAGGCGAGATTGACAACTTAACATTAGCTCTTTTATATAAAGAAGTACAAAAACTTTAGAAAGTTTAGTAAAAGTGTACTTCGCCACAGCCAAGCGCGAGACCACGTCCTAACTCAACGAGCGGCAAACGAGATCTGGGGGTTGGGGCGAGGTGCATCCTGGGATACCGGGTTAGCCCAGCCAATTAGAGACTTCATGCTAGAGAAAAATAGTCGGCAGAGTCGGAGTCGATTCTCGGCTCCAAACCAGTCAGTAATGAATGTAGGTGAGATAGGACCACATAACATCAGTTGGTTGCTAGGTTTTTCTTTGTGTTTTTTAACCAATTGTTTTTTCTGTGTGACATTTTTTAAACAAATTTTTTTTGTGTGTGACCTTTTTACTCATTGTTATACATATCTACATACACATATGGCTTACAACCAAAATGTCGAGGTGGCTTACCTCGACAGGATGAACACGGAGTGTCAAAGAGACAAAACTGCGGACAATTCCTGTAGACTGTGAAACATCGATACAGAGTTTGTGTTCGCTGTTTGGAGCGTTCGTGTTTTGAAGGGCATCACACTACAGTGGGGATCAGGAAAACTACCCCCTTTTCCTCACTGTAGTGGGATCTTGCAGTTAGAATATACAAGTAGCAGGGAGTGTGGGTGGGGAACAGCCCCCCCTGCAAAATAGAAGGACATTTTCTGCCTCGTATCGGATGTTTTTTTCAGGATGGTTCGAGTGGTCGAATATAGATTCTTTTCCTTTGAAGGAATCTACATTTTAAGCAATTGGTGTGATCCTTTTTTGTTTCGGGTCGGGGATGTGAATGGTCAAGGCAAGTCACCTTGACATTTTCATAGTAAACCATACACACACACACACACACACACACACACACACACACACACTAAATATGGATACCTTGGGGAAAAAATGAATACTCCATGAAGTATCAGTACTGGACTTAATATACACTAAGCCTGCATTTTTGCTCATTCACACTATTCCATGGACTCTCACTAGCGAGTGTCCGCATATCTAACAGTGGGTGCTGCCACTAACTAATATAATATGTATCAGAAGCTATAAAATTCCTCAGTGAGAAAAACAGCGATTGTGATAAAGATGAGCTGTTAATGTAACTTCTACACAAACAGCTACTGTTATGGTAAAAGTATACTTGCATGCAAAAGGCTACTTTATTGTTCAGGAACAGTCACTTTAATAAATCATAATATCTGAATAGACTCACAAGAGTATCCCAACTATACTAGCGATGAAACTGGACAGGTACCATTCAAGGAAATGAGTTTTACTGAATACTAATAAATGCCCTTTTGAAGTAAAGCTCTATGGCAGAAAACCAAGTGTGCATAGTAGTTGTTACCTTTGCCATCTGTATATACAATAATTGCATACAAATAAAATTTCCTTTATGTAAAAAAAAATGTGAGTAAAGAGATGAACATTACTTGCTTAAATCTCTTACTGTTTTCTATATACAGAAAATGCATGTGATATTCCTATAAGCAGGAAGATACTTCCCTTAATGAAGTACAGTTATGCAAGTCGTAGGTGCTTGTAACAGTAAATCTCCAAATTTCATACTGCCTCAGTAGTGTACAGGTTCTGTGCCTGCACAAACTTATTGGCAGCTTTCCAGAGCCCAGAATCCTCTCTTCTGACTCCCTGTGATACAGGATTGGCTAAGCCCCCTCCTATCTGGTGGAACCTAACCCATCACAGAAAGTCAGTTTTTCAGGCTTGTAGTGTTATGTAGGAAGAACCAAGGAGAACCATAAGAAAATTGCCTGAAACCAACATATCTGTGGCAAAAAAGCACCAACACAAAATAATGAAAGCTAACCAACAACACAACAAGGCCGGATACCATTGAACTAAATACAAAATAAGGGGGATGGTGGGTGGGTGATGCCACTGAGGAAGTACGAAATTTGAACATCTACAGCTGCATGCAAGTAGCACTTGTGCAACTGTACTATGTTCATCATTCAGACTGAGTGACATGTAGGTAGAGTCACAAAGCTTAACATACCTGGGCAGGATAAGAATCCAGGAGTCCATGGAGAATGGTCCTCACAAAGTCCGCTGTGAAACTTGAGAATCTAGTTTGTAGTGCTTTGTAAATGTATGAACACAGGGCCAAGGCTGTTGCCTCTAGAATGCTTCTAGAGTCTACTCCTTTCCAATATGCCACCATTGAAGATAATGATTTGCTGGAATGTGCCTTAGAACTGCCAGAAATAAATTTTCCACTGTAGGAGGAGACAAAAGACAACCAAAAAGCAATTTTTGCTTAAAAACAGGTTGACCCTTCTTACCCCCAGACTAGGAAGTAAACAGCTGTTCAGCTTTTCTGAAGGGCCTGGTTCGGTCATGGTAACATCTGAACTGCTTGTGCACATCTCCCGTATGCAGAATCTTCTCTCCCTTCTTTAAGGGTTGTGTACCTACCATAAATGCAGATGTTCGAGTGTATTCACTGTTGCAGTCATTACACTTGGGTTATCCTGCTGGCAGGCTACCCACAGTCGGCCTGAATTCCAAAGTCCTGGTCCGGCGTCGGTTGTTGTCGCCTCTTCCCTGACGTCAGTGCGCCAGGGGTATAAAAGATGCAGCCAACGCCATTTTCTTCAGTTTTTCTTGCCCCAGATGTCAGGTGCCCCCAAAAGGGTAGGCTAAAAATTCTGCTTATAAAAAAGCATGCACTAACAAACAATACCTTCATCTACAAGCAAATACACCACATAGGTTGTGTATAGGATAGAGAAGTACAGATAAGTCCCAGCAAAGAAAGGGGGATGGTGGGATGGTAACCTGGACTGCAACAGTGAATACACTCAAACATCTACATTTATGGTAGGTACACAACTGTACTATGTTCATCGTGTTTCACTGTTGCAGTCATTACACTTGGGTTGAATCCCAAAGCTGAGGTTGGGTGGCTGGGCCTAAATAGAATTAGGAGTGGCTATGAGGACCTGCAGAACTGCAGTGGCAAAGCCTGTTCTGGATTTAGAGTAAAGAGGTAAGTGGTAGTGCTTTGTAAAAGTGTGCACTGAAGTCCAAGTTGCAGCCTCCAAAATATCCTTGGTTGGTACTCCTCTGAGGAAGGCTGCTGAAGTGGCTGCTGCTCTGGTTGAATGTGGCCTAATGCCCTTAGGCACTGATTTGCCATGTTATGAATAGCAGAAACAAATGCAGTGGCCTATCCATTTTGAAATAGTCTGCTTTGAAATAGCCCTGCCTTGTGATCCTGCAGCATATGCCACTAAAAGTTGCTCAGTCTTTCAGAAAGCTTTAGTTCTGTCCAAGCAGTAGCGTAGCTGTCTGTGTATGTCCAAAGAATGCAGAAGTCTCTCCCCTTTATTCTGTGGGTTTGGATAAAAGGTAGGCAAAAGAATGGTTTGGTTAAGGGCCACACTGGACACTACCTTAAGCATAAATATTGGGTTTGTCCTTAGAGAAACCCTGTCCAGATGGAAAATAATAAAAGGTTCCACAGCCATTTAATGCCCGTAACTCTGGGACTCTTCCTGCTGAAGTTATTGCTAGAAGCAGAGCCGTTTTCCATAAGAATTTTATCTCAGCTGTATTGGCTGGCTCAAAAGGAGGCAGTGTGAGCTTTTCAAGACAAAACTGAGGTCCCATGCAGGTATTGGTGCTCTCCTTGGAGGTCTTATGTTTTTGGCCCCTCTGAGGTATTGCCTTAGCAGTGGATTTGAAAAAATAGGTGGGTCCATATCGTAATGAGCTGAAATGGCGGAGGCATGGATCTTAATTGATGAGAAGGATAGGCCTTTGTCCAGCATCTCAGTTAGGTACTGTAAAATCCGAGGAATATTCGGTACAAGCGTGTCAATTCCTTGTGCCTGGTTCCAAGCACAGAATCTCTTCCATTTTTCTGCAAATGATTTTCTGGTGCTGGGCCTCCTGGCCTCCAAAATAACATCCATAACTGCTTTAGAGAGAGGTGTGTTCTGAGTGGTTATATTATCTGCCATGCAGCCAGATTTAGTGTTCTGAGTTGGCTGTGCAGGATCCAATTGTTTCGCTGGGTCAGTAGATGAAGACTTTGAGGTAATGTCCAGGCTGGGCCTTGAGACAAGCTCTTTAGGATTGGATAGCAGTGCTGGCGTGGCCAGTCTGGGGCAATCAGTATAATTTTTGGCTTCTCTTGTCTGACCTTTAGGAGTACATTGGGGAGGAGAGGTAGTGGAGGAAAGGCATATACCGTTAGACTTTTCCAGCTGAATGACAGAGCATCCACTTTCCATGCTAGTTTGTGATAAGTCCTTATGCAGAATTTCTGTAGTTGGCAGTTGTGAGGGGAGGCAAATAGATCTATGTCTGGGCATCCCCATTCCTTTGTTATGCTGAAGACTTGTGGATCCAGTTTCCACTCATAAGGGTCCATGAGTTTTCTGCTTAGTTCGTCTGCCAGAGTATTTGTCTTTCCTGGCAGGAATTGTGCTTGCAGGTGTACTTGATAAGTCAATGCTGTGTTCTACAAAGTCATGGCTTGTCTGCAGAGGGGGTAGGAATGTGTGCCTCCCTGCTTGTTTATGTACCACATGACTGTAGTATTGTCCGTCTATCAGCAGTTGTCCTGGATGAAGTAGATCCTTGAAAGCTGTCAGGGCATTCTGAACAGCTAGCATCTCTTTGACTGATATGAATATGCATTTGGCTTGCGGGCCATGTGCCCTGAATACATTTTCCTGCCATGTGTGCTCCCCAGGCATAATCTGATGCATCTGTTGTTAGTGTCTGCCTGGCTGTGAGTAGAGTGAATGGCTGTCCCTTGTTGTGGTGACAGGCCTGTGCCCACCATCAAAACTCCTGTTGCAGGCAAGAAATGAGGGTAATGAATGCTTCCAGGCTTTGACAATGTTGAGTCCAGACACTTTTTAGGTACCATTGAAGTTTCCTCATGCAGTCTGGCATATGGAATTAGCAGAATGCAGGATGCCATGAAGCCCAAGGCCTGCAGAATTTTTCTTGCAGATAACTGGGTCTTTGTTGCCAACATTTTGAAGTAAGAAGTTAGTTGCCTATGTTTATCTGGCGCGAGATAAGCCATCTGGGCAGTTGTATTTAAGCTTGCACCCAGGAATATTATCTCTTGAGAGGGTACTAGTTTTGATTTATTTTCGTTTACTGTGTACCCTAGGCAAATTAATAATCTTTTTATGAACGCCAGATGCTTTAGTAGAGTGTCCTTGTTCTCTGCTTGTATAAGGCAGTCATCCAAGTAAGGATAAATTTGAATTCCTCTTTGTCTGCAAAATGCAATTACTGGTGCCAGGCATTTTGTGAAGAACCTGGGTGCAGTAGATAAGCCAAAGGGCAGTGCAGAGAATTGGTAGTGCATTGAGACAGCTATGAATCTGAGGTATCTTCTGCAAGATTCTCTGACTGGTATATGCAGGTATGCCTCTTTTAGGTCCAAAGTTACAAGCCAAGCCTTCTTGCCCAGCATGGGCAGAAGCTGCTGCAGAGTTAACATTTTGAATTTTGGAACATCCAGAAATGTGTTTAGAAAAGACAGATCCAGTATTGGTCTCCAGGCTTTGTCCTTTCTGGGAACTAGAAAAGTCTTGAGTAAAATCCTTGTCCCTGCTCTTGCTGTGGTACTTGCTGAATGGCCCTCATTTGCATAAGGGACGAAACTTGTTTTTGTGTCTCTGCCCATTGATTGTGTGGCATGTTTGTCATACCTTTTGCCTTTGGCAGGGTGTGAAAGTGAAACCTGTTGCCCTGGGACACTATATTCAATACCCAATTGTCCTGGGTGATCGTGTGCCAATTTTGAGAGAAAAGTGCTCGTCTTCCCCCTAAGGGGGCTGCAAGAAGATAAGTGCTTGGTGCTGGCAGAGGCAAGTCATTGGGACGGTTTCCTGTATGGCTGTGCTTTGTCTTCTCCACTTTTGGAGGTAGAAGCGCCCCACTGTTTAGGCCTGTATGAGCCCTGGGGCTGGGATCTGCCTCTGGGACGTCTGTATCTGCCCTCTTTGTGGCCTGTCTGACACTGGAAAGGACCAATTCTTTGTAGGCCAGTTCCTGCTAAATTTTGGTGGCTGAACCTGTAAGAAATCCTTTATTGTTTGCATAGATTTCGCTTTGTCCTCCATTTTCTTCAAAACCTCTGCTTTAACACCAAATAAAGTATCATGTTGTAATGGAGCATCTAATAATTTTGCTTTAACATGATCAGGCAGATTTTGTTCCTTTAACCAAGCATGCCTCCTAATGACATAACCCGTAAGTGCGGCCCTGCAGGAGGCCTCCAGAGAATCAAAACCATATTGCAATGTATGCTTGCCCACTTGTTCAGTTGCATGCAATAAATCCTGTATTGCTTATTTTCTGTACAATCAGAATTAGTCAACATTTTCTGTTTTAACAGTGACATTAAGTATTGCTGACATTTAATCATATGAAATTGACAATTTAAAGCCCTCACACCCAAAGTAGCAGAAGTGTAAACCTTTTTCCCCCCATCTGTCTAGTGCCCTTGAATCCCTGTCAGAAGGGAAAGGGTTTTTTGCAGTAGCGGCCTTAACCCCCTTGGGACCCTGAGAAATAGTTTCTGGGTCAGCAGCAGGGTTTTTATAAAGAAATTTATGTGAATCAGGAACCCTGTAGCATCGGTCTGGTTTAACAGGAGCTGGAGGTAAGGAGTCTGGAGAAATACTGGACTCTGAAAATACATCATCTACAATGTCTAGCACAGGGGGAATAGCAAGAGGCCTGTGCTGAGGAAGTAAAAGAAAATCTCTAAGCCTTTTCTTTGTTTGAGTAATCTTGGCTCTCCCAGTGGAAGTGCTCCCTCATGGTACACAAGGTTTTCCCAAAAGAATAATCCTCAGGAGGAGAGGCTGAAGGAAAGGATTCTTCAGCATCAGAATCCTCATAGGGAGGAAGAGTATTCCTGTACAGAAGAGGAGGCAGAGGAAATGGAAACCTGATCTGAAGAGTCATAGTTGGTCTCTTGCCTAGGCCTCTTGTCAGGAGGGGGATAGGAACCCCTGATCAAGGTAATAAGGTCTTTGGCCATTTTGAGCATCTGTTTCTTAGGCAAGGAAGTCTGTTCTGGAGAATGCTGTACTTGTTTCTTTGTCTTTAAAGCTGCTGTAATCTTTGCTTTTGAAGCTGAAGTAGGCTTTACATATAATTGCGTAGGTCTGAAAACACCCTCAGAAGCCGATGCCTGCTCAGCGGCTCCGGACCCATCTGAGGGAATGAATTCCGAGTGTCCAATACCTTGAGTATCCAGAGGCCTAGCTGGCTCCACGTGGGAGTCGTCAGCGGCCTGTGGCTCTGTGGTAGCAGGTGTCAGGAGCTGCGAAAGCACCTTACTGAGAAACAGTGAACCGGCGACTGGCTTAGCAGAAGCCTTGTCGTCAGTTTTGGATCTCGGATGCCTGTCCTTCTCTTTTTCCTTGCGTTTTTTAGAAACTCCATTCGTCGACTGTTCCAACAGCATTATGTAATTGAATTTTTGGCCAAAGTAATAATTAAAATCAAACCGACGCTTAATAGTGCGTTTGTTGAATCTAGCACAAAACCGACAGCTAGCAACGTTATGATCAGGACCTTATGAGGTATTTGCTTCCCACAAGAAATACAATTGTTAACTTCTTCTGACATCGGTCTGGAGCAAGAAAAAAGTTTCCCCAAAGGGGTACTTAGCTTTAATGAAGACTTCGGATCTGAAATTTGTCTGTGAAAATCTCAGGAGTCGGCCGACCGGCACTTGCGAACTGCTTTTGCTTCGGGCACCGCGCGGCAAGAAAGACTGAAGAAAATGACGTCGGCTGCATCTTTTATACCCCTTGGCGCACTGATGTCAGGGAAGAGGCGACAGCAACCAACGCCGGTCCTAGACTTTGGAATTCTAGCCGACTGCGGGTAGCCTGCCAGCAGGCTAACCCAAAAGTAATGACTGCAACAGTGAAACACGAACATCCAGTAACAAAACAGTTTTCAAAGTTCCGGTGCATAGCATAGCTGTAGTAAAATGCCAACCTTTCTAAAGCAAGTGTGATTTTTGTTCATCAACTAAGGCATGAGTGTTTTTAAATAAGTTTATTCCTTTACGAATGAAGAGTATCATTAACAAGGTTTTGGCGGGGTAATCATATATAGCATTTGAAAACAAACTGACAATGTTTAGCTTGCTTTTTTTTCTGAGGAAGTTTAACCATTCGGGTTAGACAAAAAGCGTGTAACATTTTAGTATTTAAAATAAATAGTGTGTTCTCAAGAGTTATAGCTTTAGCGGCGTTATTTACCAAGTTTTAGTTTTCAAAGTACAAAACTTGAAGGAAGAACTGGCAGCCTGTTCAAAAGGTGCAAGGGTCAGTTCTTACACAACATAATTAAGATCCCAAAAATTGAAACAGATTTTCTTGGTGGCCTGATATGGATGACACCTTTCAAAATTTGTTTGACCTCAAAGAGTGCAAAAAAAGGTGGATCTATATGCACACAAGCAGATATGGCTAACAAATTAGCTTTTACAGAAAAGTATGCCAGGTCAGAGTTTAGTAACTCACAATAAGAGCAGTAAGCATTTCCAACTAAAGGGGTCCTGGCTCTTCTTTTGACACCACAAAACGTCTTCCATTCTGAAACATAATATTCTCTAGTTGTTGGTTTTCTAGTCTCCTGTAAACCCTGAAGCATATCCTCTGAAAAGTGGTGTCTGAAAGGTATCAAAACTCGAAGGTATCAAAACTTGAAGGCCATCAAAGCAAATTGGACTGCTAACATCTCCTTCATGTTGATATGCAAGTGTAGTAGTTTGGGAGGCCACATGTCTTGTATCCATTTCCCATTGAAGTGTGCTCCCCAAGCCAAGTCCGAGGCATCCGTCGTTAGGATCTGACTCGCCTCTGGTCGGGTCACAGAGAGTCCCTTGTTTAGGTGACATTCCTGAGCCCACCACAAGAATTCCTTCTGGATGCAAGGTATAATCCGAATGACAGTGTCCAAACCGTGGCAATGTTGAGTCCACACACTTTTGAGATACCATTGTAGCTTCCTCATATGCAGTTTGGCATTGGGAAGTACTAGAATGCAAGATGCCATGAACCCAAGGCTTGAAGGACTGTCCTTACAGTCAGCCTGGACATTACTGATAACCGCTGGAAGTATAGATGAAGAGTTCTTTGTTTGTCCGGGGTCAGAAATGCCATCTGAGAAGCTGTATTCAGTCTCACACCCAGAAAGCACATGTCCTGAGAGGGCACTAGACTGGACTTTATTTCGTTCACAGAATACCCTAGGCACCTTAAAACTGCCATTACATACTGGAGATGTTGTAGTAGCTTGTCTTTGTCTTGAGCAAGAATCAGGCAATCGTCCAGATAAGGATAAATTTGTATTCCTCTGTCTGAAGAAAGCAATTACAGGAGCCAGAACTTTTGTGAATACCCTGGGCGCAGTAGATAAACCAAAGGGCAATGCAGAGAACTGATAATGAGAAGTACCAGCCCGAAATCTCAGGAATCTCCTGCAGCTGGGCCTGATAGGAATATGAAGATAGGCCTCTTTGAGATCCAGGGTTACCATCCAGTGATCTTTGCCTAGCATAGGCAGAAGTTGTTGCAATGTTAACATCTTGAACTTTGGAATGTCTAGGTAGGTATTGAGAATGGACAAATCCAGAATTGCCCTCCAAGTGCTTCCTTTCTTTGGCACTAGGAATAGACGGGAATAAAATCCTAGGCCTACTTCTGACGGAGGGACCACCTGAATTGCCCCCATCTGCAAAAGCAAAGAAATTTGTTCCTGAGCCTCCAGCCTTTGCTGGGAGGCACATCCGCATGCCTTTGAAAGGAGGAAAAGTGTGAAAATAAAACTTGTAACCTTGATTTATTATATCCAACACCCATTTGTCCTGGGTGACCAAATGCCAGTTTTGTTTGAAAAGTCCCAACTTTCCTCCTAGAGGAGCTGCCAGTAAAGAAGGGTCTGGCAGCTGAAGATACAGGTCATTGGGTCTGTTTACGAAAGGGCTGACCCCTGCCCTCACCAGAAGACTGTGCAGGAGAACTCCAAGTCCTAGGTCTGAAAGAACCCTGAGCATGAGCCCTGCCTCTACCACGTCTAGACCTGCCCTTAGACTGATAGTCCGAAGAAGGATAAGACCATCCTCTAGCAGGCCAATTCCTACTAAACTTAGGGGGCTGCACCTGCAGAAAATCCTTAACCGTCTGCATAGACTTAGCCTTATCTTCCATCTTTTTCAAAACTGATTCCACAGGAGGACCAAAAAGTACTTCAGATTGAAAAGGAGCATCCAAAATCCGAGCTTTAACATGCTCTGACAAATTTTGATCCTTAAGCCAGGCATGTCTACGAATAACTGAACCTGTAGCAGCCACCCTGGAAGAAGCCTGAAGAGCATCGAAACCACACTGCAAAGAATGTTTGCCAACTTGATCTGATGCATGAACCAACTCCTGGAGCTCCTTACACTCTATAAGCTCTTAGATTTCAATTGGCCTAACAAAAAGTTCTGATACTTCAGCATATGAAATTGGCAATTCAAAGCCCTCATAGCTAACGTAGAGGTGGTGTACACTTTTCCCCCCCACCTATCTAACGCTCTAGAATCTTTATCCAAAGGAACTGGATTCTTAGCCACAGAAGCCCTAACACCCTTCGGACCTTGAATAGTTGTTTCCGGATCAGCTCTAGGACTCTTGTACAAATACTTATGTGCTTCTGGAACTCTGTAATACCTGTCTGGCTTAACAGGGGCAGGAGGCAAAGAATCAGGATTAAGGGAAGATTCAGAAAACACATCCTGAACAACATCTAAGACAGGAGGAATAGCCAAGGGCCTATGCTGAGGCAAAAACAAAAATTCCCTAAGCCTCTTCCGAGAATCTGAAAAATCCTGACCTTCCCACTTGAAATGTTCCCTCGTGGAATGTAAGGTCTCAGAAAAAGAAAAATCCTCTGGAGGGGAAGCAGAAGGACAGGAGTCCTCTGCATCCGAATCTGAATAGGAAGGGAAATCCTGAATTTCTTCAGCTGAGGAATCAGAGTAGTCTGAAGAATGATCCATTCCCTCTAAATCTGCCTCCACCCTAGGCCTCTTCTCTGGGGGGGGCATAGAACCCCTGATTAAAGTAATCAAATCCTCTGCCATTTTTAACATATGCTTTTTAGGAACAGGGGCTGGAGAGCTAGAACTATGACCAGGGCCCACAAGACAAGGTTTGGTCTTAGCATGGCCTTTAGCCACTGAAGTAGAAGGCCTAATAACCTTTTGTAAAGATGGAACCACAGATACCCGAGAAGCACCCTCAGCCTGGTCTACCTCCTGAGAGGCCAACTCCTGCAAAAGTAAAGGTTCCCCCCCTGGGATTCAGCCGAACCTTCGGCAGGATCCACAGATTCAACCGGAGGCTCAGTAGAACCGGCGTCCGCAATGGACGACTCATCCGGTTTAGACCTCAAAGATTTATCCTTACGCTTTTTAGCGGTAGCGGGCGTCGGAGGATCCGACGGCATGTTATAGTTACACCGCTTACCGAAAACAAGCCTGGCACAGTCTAATCTCCTTTTAATGGTGCGCTTATTAAATCTAGCACAAAAGCGACACCCGACCACGTCGTGCTCAGGCCCTAAGCAAGGAATACAGAAAGAATGATAATCCCTAGGAGGTATCTGTTTCCCACAAGAAATGCAATTATTAACTTTTTCTGACATCCGGATAACTGAGGCAAGAAAAGACAAAAATTTCCCCAACGGGGTACTTAGCCCAACTTGGTCTTCGGTCTGAAACTCGTTAAATGAAAATTTCAGAACGCCGAATGGCACTTGCAAACGCTGCTTCTGCTTCGGACCACGTGGCAAGAAAGACTGAGGATATGGCGTCGGTCATGCGCTTAAGTACTACTACGTACTGACGTCAGCTCTGAGCGACAATGACCGACGCCAGACTAGCTCTTTGGTATTCGGGCCGACCGAGGACAGCGGACTACCCACAGGTTATGACTGCAGCAATGTGAGACGAAGAAAGTACAGTTTTGTACCTACCATAAATGTAGATGTTCGAGGATCCACATTGCTGCAGTCCTAACTATTGGGTAGTCCGCTGTCCAGTCGGCCCGAATACCAAGGTATATTGACGTCGGTCAGGGCGCATTAGACTGACGTCAGTACGTCAGGGTACTAATGCGCATGACCGACGTCATATCCTCAGTCTTTTCTTGCCCCAGATGTCAGAAGACCCTAAAAAGACAAGGCCCAATATACCTGCACCAAAAATATGTACAATATATACAAAATTATCAGCATATAACCTCACCTACACAACCACCCCTAAACACAGAGGGAAGGAGGGAGGGTAATTGGACTGCAGCAATGTGGATCCTCGAACATCTACATTTATGGTAGGTACAAAACTGTACTATGTTCTTCATTCCACATTGCTGCAGTCCTAACTATTGGGTAGAATCCCAAAGCAGAGGTAAGGGAGGCTGGCAAATCATAAAGAAGCAGGAGCTGACAACATGCCTTGCAAAATAGCTGTGGCAAAACCAGCCCTAGACTTAGAGTAGAGAGGAAGGTGATAATGCTTAGAGAAAGTATGCACTGAACTCCAAGTAGCTGCCTCCAAAATATCCTTAGTTGCCACCCCTTAGAAATGCTGTTGAAGTGGCAGTAGCCCTAGTGGAATGAGGCCTAATCCCAGCTGGAATCTCCTTGCCATGATGGGAATAACAAAATGCAATGCAAAACCCAATCCACCTAGAAATAGTTTGTTTTGACACAGGCTTGCCCTCTGAACTCAAAGCAAAAGAAACAAACAACTGCTGAGACTGCCTAAAATCCTTAGTCCTGCTCAAATAATAACGCAATTGCCTGTGTACATCTAAAGTGTGCAAAATCTTTTCCCCTTTATTTTGGGGGTCTGCATAAAAAGTAGGCAAATGAATAGTTTGGTTTAAAGCCACACTAGAAACCACCTTAGGCATAAAGGAAGGATTAGTACGTAATGATACCCTATCCTTATGGAAAATCAAAAGGGCTCTACTGCCATAAGGGCCTGCAACTCAGACACCCTTCTTGCAGAAGTAATAGCCAACAGAAAAGCAGTCTTCCATGACAAGTATTTCAATTCAGCAGTAGCCGCAGGCTCAAAAGGTTGTAGAGTAAGTTTTTCCAACACAAAATTGAGATCCCAAGCAGGAGTAGGAGCTCTACGTGGGGTCTTATATTCTTTGCCCTCTAAGAAACTGCTTGAACAAAGGATGCGAAAACAATGGTGGGTCACAATCATAGTGAGCTGAAATTGCTGCAGCATGAATCTTAATGGAAGAGAAGGACAAACCTTTGTCCAATAACTCAGTAAGATATTGAAGAGCCACACTCAAATTAGGCTCAGAAATCTCCAAATTCTTTGCTGTACTCCAAAATAAAAATCTCTTCCATTTTTCTGTACACTTTCCTTGTACTAGGCCTTCTAGCTTCCATAATCACATTTAAAACTTGTTGAGGAAGTTGAGACCTGCTGTGTTTCAACACAGAATATGCCAGGCTGTTAGATGAAGAGAGTGAAGCTTGACATTGAGCAGATGACCGTCCTTCTGAGATAACAGATGTGGAATCAAAGGTAAAGGCCATGGAGGCTTCCTTACCAGACTCCTTAGTAGTGGGTACCAGTGTTGCCGAGGCCAATCTGGAGCTATTAAAATCATCCTTGCCTTGTCTTGTCTGACCTTTAAGAGCACCTTTGGAAGAAGAGGCAGAGGTGGAAAGGCATACACATGAAGATTTTTCCAACTGAAAGACAGAGCATCCACTTTCCAAGCTGTGTGATGAAACCCCTTTGTGCAAAACTTTGGCAGCTGGTGGTTTAGTGGAGAAGCGAACAGATCTATGTCTGGAGTTCCCCATGACACTGTCAATTTCTGAAATACATGAAGATCCAGTTTCCACTCGTGGGGATCCATGATTTGTCTGCTTAACACATCTGCTAAGGAGTTCTGTGCTCCCGGCAGAAACCTTGCCTGAAGAGTTAGTTGCAAGCTGAGCGCAGTCTCCCATAAAATCGTTGATTGCCTGCATAGAGGATAAGAATGTGTTCCCCCTTGTTTGTTGATGTACCACATGACAGTTGTGTTGTCTGTTAGAATCAACACCTGCCCTGGAAGAAGTAACTCCTTGAAAGCCATTAATGCAAACTGGACTGCTAACATCTCCTTCATGTTGATATGTAGATGCTGTAGTCTGGCAGGCCACTTGTCTTGTATCCACTTTCCATTTAGATGAGCTCCCCAAGCAATGTCCGAGGCATCTGTCGTTAAAATCTGACTCGCCTCTGGCCGGGTCACAGAGAGTCCCTTGTTTAGGTGACATTCCTGAGCCCACCACAAAAATTCTTTTTGAAGGCAAGGTATTATTTGAATGACAGTGTCCAAATCCTGGCAGTGCTGTGTCCATACATTTTGAGATACCATTGCAGCTTCCTCATATGCAGTTTGGCATTGGGAAGCACCAGAATACAAGATGCCATGAACCCTAATGCTTGAAGGACTGTCCTTGCAGTCAGCACGGACTGATGAGATAGTTGATGGAAGTAAAGGGATAGACTCTTTTGTTTGTCCGGGGTTAAAAAGGCCATCTGGGCTGCTGTATTCAGTCTCACACCCAGAAAGCACATGTCTTGAGAGGGTACTAGACTGGACTTTATTTCGTTCACAGAATACCCTAGGCATCTTAGCACTGCTATAACATATTCCAGATGCTGTAGAAGGTCTTCCTTTTCTTGAGCCAGAATCAGGCAGTCGTCCAAGTAAGGATAGATTTGAATTCCTTGTAGCCTGAAGTAAGCTATCACTGGAGCCAGAACCTTTGTGAATACTCTGGGCAGTAGATAAGCCAAAGGGCAATGCAGAGAACTGATAATGAGAATTTCCAGCTCGAAAACGCAGATACTTCCTGCAACTTAGTCTTATAGGCACATGAAGGTAAGCTTCCTTGAGATCTAAAGTTACCATCCAGTGATCTTTGCCCAGCAGAGGTAAAAGCTGTTGTAACGTCAACATCTTGAACTTGGGAATGTCCAGATAAGTGTTGAGGATAGATAAATCCAAAATTGGTCTCCACGTGTTCCCCTTCTTTGGTACTAGGAACAGGCGAGAATAAAATCCTAGGCCCCTTTCTGATACAGGGACTGGCTGAATGGCCCCTATTTGGAGTAACAGAGAAATTTGCTTGTGAGCCTCTTTCCTTTGTGGAGGAGGAACGTCTGGCATGCCTTTGAAAGGGGGTAATGTATGGAAATAAAACCTGTAACCGTGGTGAATGATATCCAACACCCATCTGTCTTGAGTTATTAAATCCCAATTTTCTTTGAAAAGAGACAGTCTTCCTCCCAAAGGAGCTGCCAGACGAGAATCTACTGGCAGCTGAAAAGGCAGGTCATTGGGTCTGTTTACGAAAGGACTGACCCCTGCCCTCACCAGAAGTCTGAGCAGGTGAACTCCCTGTTCTAGGCCTAAAAGAACCTTGAGCTCTGCCCCTACCACGTCTAGACCTACCCCTAGACTGGGAATCATAAGCAGGATATGTCCATCCCTTAGTAGGCCAATTTCTACTAAACTTCGTGGCTGCACCTGCAAAAATCTTTAACAGTTTGCATAGACTTAGCTTTGTCCTCCATTTTCTTTAAAACTGCTTCCACAGGCGAACCAAACAACACATCAGACTGTAAAGGAGCATCCAAAATCCTTGTCTTAACATGCTCAGCTAAATTCTGATCCCTCAACCAGGCATGCCTGCGAAGAACAGAACTAGTGGCAGCCACCCTCGAGGAGGCCTGTACAGCATCAAAACCACATTGCAAAGAATGCTTACCCACTTGTTCAGACACATGAACTAAATCCAGCAACTCTTTACACTCAATACCTTCCGCCAAAGCATCCACCTTAGATTTCAATTGTGAAAGGAGATAATTTTGATATTTTAGCATGTGAAACTGACAATTCAACGCCCTCATGGCTAAAGTGGAAGAAGTATACACTTTCTTTCCCCATCTATCCAAAGCCCTTGCCTCTTTATCAGTGGGAACAGGGTTTTTAACAACAGAGGCCTTAACGCCTTTAGGTCCCTGAGAAACAGTTTCCGGGTCTGCCCTAGGACTCTTAGAAAGATACTTATGAGCTTCAGGCACCCTATAGTACCTATCAGGTTTAACAGGAGCAGGAGGCAAAGAATCAGGGTCCAGGGAAGCCTCTGCAAAACATCCTCCACCACATTCAACACAGGAGGTATAGCTAAGGGCCTATGCTGGGGTAAAACAGGAATTCCCTAAGCCTTTTCCTGGAATCAGAGTAATCTTGGCCTTCCCATTTAAAGTGCTCCCTCATGGAATGCAGAGTCTCTGAAAATGAGAAATCCTCAGGAGGAGAAGCTGTAGGAGTGGAATCATCCACATCAGAATCAGAATAAGGAGGATACTCCTGCAAGTCTTCCGCAGAAGACTCAGAAGCCTCTGAACACTGTTCAAAACTCTCAAACTCAGGTTCCACCCTAGGCCTCTTATCAGGAGGGGGCATAGAACGCCTAATCATAGTAATCAAATCTTCTGCCATTTTAAGCATATGTTTCTTAGGCACAGAACCTGAAGTGCTAGGAGAAGCCCCCACTGAAGCTAAACTTGGCCTACCTCTCAAAGAAGTTTTGGAAACAGAAGGAGAGGCTCTAACCACCTTGGGAAGAGAGGGAAGAACAGTTACCTGAGAAGCCCCTTCAGCCTGGCCTACCTCCTGAGAAGGCACATCCTGTAACAGTAAAGTCTCTGCCTGAGACTCCAAAGAAACTCCTGGCAAAACCTCTGGCTCCACTGAGCCTTCTAAAGAACCGGCGTCCGGGACTGCCGGTTCATCAACCCTAGGCTTCGCTGTTTTGTCCTTGCGCTTTTGACGAAGCGGCCGGAGCATCC
Source organism: Protopterus annectens (assembly GCF_019279795.1). Classification (NCBI taxonomy): domain Eukaryota; kingdom Metazoa; phylum Chordata; order Ceratodontiformes; family Protopteridae; genus Protopterus; species Protopterus annectens. Next base: position 1,528,320,539 of record NC_056731.1, read on the forward strand.
GGCGGCATTTTATAATTACAACGCTTCCCAAACACTAACCTGGCACAGTCTAACCGTCTCTTAATAGTGCGTTTGTTAAATCTAGCACAAGAGCGGCATCCAACAACGTCGTGCTCAGGCCCTAAACAAGGTATACACAAGGTATGGTAATCCCTATGAGGTATCGGTTTCCCACAAGAAATACAGTTATTCACTTTTTCTGACATCCGGTTAAATACTGAGGCAAGAAAAAACCAAAATGTTCCCCAACGGGGTACTTAGCCAACTTTGATTCGGTCTGAAACTCCGACTTCAGAAAATTTCAGAACGCCAACCTGCACTCGCAAAACTGCTTCTGCATCGGACCATGCGGCAAAAAAGACTGAGGATATGACGTCGGTCATGCGCATTAGTACCCTGACGTACTGACGTCAGTCTAATGCGCCCTGACCGACGTCAGCCATATACTTTGGTATTCGGGCCGACTGGACAGCGGACTACCCAATAGTTAGGACTGCAGCAATGTGGAATGAAGAACATCATCCAAGTTCTCCTCTGAGCCTGAAGCAGAAATCTGAGGAAAAAAACTATCCATCCCTGTATCTTCCTGATCATATTCAGACTCTTGAATCTCTTCAGGAAAAGAAGAGTCACTCTTTCTTTTACCAGAAACTTATTTAAAAGAAGGATCAATAGCCTGAATTAAACACCCTAAACCAAACCCAGTAAACTGCTTCAATCCAAAGAAATTTGGGAAAGGGTAGATACATGCTTGGTTTTTGGTTTCTTTTTGACAGGAAAAATGGGCCCAACCAATGGGATCTGCTTCACCAGGGAATTCCACATCATTCTGGTACCGCAAGGAAACCTTCCCTGTTCCCCCTCCCAGGACTAACAGGAGTGTCTCTCTTGCCCACGGAGAGGCCCCAACAATCACAGAGTATGTGGCTAACCCCAGTCCATAGTGGGTAAAGGTGTTACACCAGAGGGATCATTTGTAAAACAGTTAGGAGTGAAATACAATAAACAGTCACAGTGCAGTTAACCACCTGCAGCTGAGGTAAATTGCTAGCTTGCTGAGGTGGCAAAGGCTGTATTTTTTTTCTTTTTGTGGCTGGAAGAAGGACCAACCATGGCACTGGTAATCTATTGTATGGTAAAGCCGATAAAGATGCCTCTTTCTCAGGAAAGACTAGCAATAATTGCTCATAAACACTACCAGTAGAGCTACTTTTTAACAGGAAAAAAACAACACAGAAAAAAGCACCAACTATGCCAGCCCCATAAAAGAAAAAACTTCTATATCGAAAAAATGTTACTTTACACTATTTAAACCAACAAAAACCTAAACTTAAACTGACAAGAAAAATGAGTGCTCCGTTTAAAAGTACGTTATGGTCTTGAGACAGTCTTAAAACACTCCTACCTTTAAATCAACTTTCCTGAAGAGAGAAAAAAATAAAACAAAAGAAAATGGAAGATGTTTTCTTCAAAGGGAACATATCTACCTAGCAAAGGAAAGCACAAGCTGACCACTGATCCTTGAAAGGCTCACAGGAGCATATTCTTTTGTGGCAGTAAAGCTCTGAAGGGCTTTGTGCCCAAGTGTCTTTTAATCAACTCAGCTTGAGCTGACTGACAGTTTGGGCACACAGAAGGTGCCCAGAAGCTTTGGAAGCTGGATGGTTGTTGTATCCTTGGCAGGACATAAACCATACAGCTAAAGCTACTGCAGGCAGTTATCAATATGAACATGCATAGGGAAAGTTGATGCCATGTACCCTAGGGCTCTCAAGTACTCCCTTACTCATACCATGTATATGCGAAGGTGGTCTAGGAAGAACTATGTCAAAAGCAGAAATTTGTCCTCAGGAAGGAAGGCTGCCATTGCTAAAGTGTTGATCCTGAACCCTAGGAAGCTCAGGTCTTGGGAAGGAATCAAAACAGACTTATTTAGATTCAAGGTGAATCCCAGACTGTGCAGAGGGTTCAATGTGAAGTTGTGATTCTTTACGAGAGGAAACTGAGATGGAGCTTGCAGATGAAGTCTGCAGAAGGCAATTACAAGAGCTAAACACTTCGCAAATACTCTTTGGGCAGCAGAAAGGCCAAAGGGTAAAGCAGAAAACTGTACATACAATACAATGAAGAGACAGAAAATCTTAAGTAGTTTCTGGAAAAAGACTGGATAGGTACGTGAAGGTAAGTACTCAGATTCAAAGTCATTGGGACACTCAGAGAATCATTGGGAACACAGGTGTGTTATTGTGAAAATTGGAACACTAAAAAAGGTGTTGAGAAAGGGGACTAGGAACATCATGAGTAAAAAGACAGACATGCATCTAGAGAGTTTCTCCTTGGGTCGCCGCTGAAAATTGACTTAATTCCAAGTCAGACTTTTCCGGTAAACAAATGTTAAATAAAATCTCCTACTGGATTGTGTATGCGTGGAGGGAGGGGGAGGAGACTGGTTGAATAGTTCTCTGACAGAGAAGCTCCTGTACAAGAGGATAAGTTAGAAGCAACTGATTGAGGTGGCTGAGGTATTCCAGAAAAGGGAGGAAGATTCTTCCAAGACATTCTGTACCCTTTTGCTAAAATACATGGAACCCACCCTGTCTGTACTGACAGATTTCTAAATTTGCAGAGAAAGGGTAAGTCTTTGGGATAAGGGAACTTGGCCGGGGGTGGGGGTGGTAAACACAGATAGTCAAGCAGGAAATTTTGTCAGGAAAAGGGGGCTTACAGCTCTTGTTATCCTGCCCTGAATTATCCTGATACTCCTGTTTAGCTCTTTTACCCGAGTGTTTTTCTTTTTTTAAATCTCTCCTGACAAAAAGACCGGCCTTAAATAGGTAATCCTCTAAAGTTAGGGTGTTGGGGAAATAAGTCCTATATAAAACTTTTCCCCTTTTCTGTAATGAGATGAAAGGGTCTGCAGCCACAGAGCCAAACATACGTTTATCCAGAGGGGAATCCAGGAGTTTGGCCTTGACATCCAGAGTGGGAAATGTGACTGCGGTGGGCAAATTCCACAACCACTGGTTGCTGTTTCATAATGTCAGACATTTGTCCACTGCAGGCAACTGTCACTACAGAGAAGAGAGATCTGGTTATCATGCATTCTTAGCACCATCTTCTACTTGAATTTTTAAAGGAATATTTGAAAAAGGTATAAACAGTACAACAATGTGTACAAATGTACTGTTGCTGATTTGAGAGCAGTAGAAATAAATACAGACCCATAAATACTGCGGTATTTTTGGCCTTCAATTTACACCGCAGTATTGTAACCAAAATCTATAATTCAAAATTTTCAAATATAAATATATATTTTTTTACTTAACTATACAAATACAAAAACAAAAAATGCTTTACATGTGTTAGTTCGTGTATATATATTTAGCATGCATTAAATTAAGCCTTTAACTTGAGAGATCACAGTGTGGTATGGAGAAATTACTACTCAACAGTGCACTGCAGGAACTGAGCAGGAGTTACTCGAGTAGCTCTATAAGGAGCGGGTGAGCTAATATATTGGCTCAAAGCAAATTCTAAAACCATTTTAGGCAGACAGTACAGTTGTGTAAGTTCTACTTTCTAGCAACAGTGGAAGTTAGAATTCCCCATTCTTATGGGTAGGTGTAGCTTACACAACTGTAATATGTTCATTATTCCCACTGCTGCAGTAGCCTATGGGTAGAGTGCCATAGAATATCCAACCTGAGATGAGGAAGGATACAAATCCATGAGCATCCAGAGAATGGTCTTAACCAAACGAGATCAGGATGTACACAAAATAATCCAGTATGTTATTTCTTCTATAGGAATATGCACAGGACTATGCAGTTGTTTCTAGAAATATTCTACAGTACACCACTTTCCACTATGGCACCAAAGAAAACAAGCATCATTTAACAGAAGCCTTTACACTGCCTGGATACGGTACATCATGACGGTATATCAAAAGGTAATAGCTGAAGACAACTAAATGGAAATTGCCTGATATTGCTGCCCTGTCATTGTCCCAACATAGGAAATAACAGCCAATAGGCTTTTTAAAGGGCTTTGTTACATCAAGACAGTACTTCAGCTGATAAATGCATGCCCAGAGTACTAGTAAATTTGTCTCCATGGTTCTGAGGGTTAAAATAGAAAGATGAGACTGATTCAGACTCAAACTTTTGACATGAGTGAGGGATTTGTTCTTACTGACAGGCTATCCCAAACGCAGACCACAAAGTTTACCCACCAAGACAAACTGCAACTCATACCAATCTTGTAGAAGTCAGAGCAAACAGAAGAATAGCTTTCCATGTAAAGAGCATTAAATATGCTAACAATGCAGGTTTAAATAAAAATGTGGTTAACTTTTCCAGCAGAAAGTTAAGATTCCAGAGAGGATAAGACCTGTTTACAAGGTGAAAACTCCTATTAGAAAATATTTTACAAAGAAAACATTACAAAAAGGAAAGGCTCTATAGGCAGGCAGACTGAAGCAACCTCAAGATGTACCTCAACAATGGAATACAAATTTCAGACGCTAGTAACTTGCACCAATATCTGAGTACCTGCGGTACAAATCCCACATAGGGCCCTAATTATTTGGTAGGCACCAACTAGAGAAATCTTGCAAATGTCAATAAGATTCCCTAGTAGCAGATGTTGCCTCCTTTATTACATGCTGCACGTCTTCACAAACAGGTGTCTAAAAGGTATCAAAATCCAAGCAGAAAATGTAAAAAGTCATAGATAAGGGAGTGTCGGCTTCTCCTGTCTTGTGTGAACAGATCCAAATAGTGGGGAAGCTTGTTATAATTGCCCTTGGACAATTCCATAAAAAGGAAGAATTAAAACTGCCTAGGTCAAAAAGGGCTCACCACAAATACTTTGAGGAGTTTTTCTGAACATTCTGCATTACCCTGGGTATGAGTAGAAAGGTTGGACTTCATAAGGTACATTCTCCAGCTACAGAATGAAAAATGTACGTATTGTCTGTTTTGAAAAGGAGGCTAACAAATGTCTTCCATTAAGTTTTGCTCTGATGGAAAATAATGTGCTTGGTTGGTTAAGGAATACTGAAAGCTAATTGCCAAGCAATAAGAGCCACCCTAAAAAGAGGAAAATGTGCGATGACTTTGTGCTGACATACAACAATTTGAAAATTATGGGGTGTAGTGTATGAAAAGGCAAAGACTATGCACCATTACTCTCAAGGGGGCTATTTTCCATGGAAACTCTTGAGGTGCCATTGGATACAGACTGAACTGAAGGTTAAAGAAAATAAGGGGAGAACTGAAACTGTTTCTATTAACAGCCTCCATTAGTGCCATTCCATTGCACAAAGGTTCAATTACCTGAAAAAACAAAAAGGTGCAAATACAAATAGACTCTATTAACACAGAACAGACTGTGCAGTCCTGGAAGTCCAAGGAATCTTTTCATTTGTGCCAACATTCTGCAATATGAACCACCACTGTTCATAGAAAAAGGACAGGTTCTACAATTCTTAGGTTGTACAAAGCTGAAGAACCCGGGGAAATTTTTCAGGCAAGTTGTCTCCGCATAAACATATGCTTAACATGCATCACAATGCACAAGCACTACACTAAAACCATATCAGAAACTCCATTATTAAATAAGGTTGGTCTGACAAAATGGCAGGTGAGTTGTAACCACATAGATCAAAAAAATACATGCCATTTAAATGCATAAGCACTACATTAAAGACATTTCAGACTCCTGTACGAGTAACTGTGTGACAGAAAATATGACAGAGAAGTTCTCATGAACTTAAGCAGTACTTATCATTTAGAGTCAATAGTAGTACATTAACATGACAAGATATTAGTTTAACAGAAAAAATGGCAGGTAGTTTGTCACATTGTGTAAATAAGCAATATATCCTCCACGATGCCCAAAATGTACACCCACACCCTTGTCAGATCAGATGCAAGTAATAAGGGACTACGTCAAAAACACCTGTTAGGTCTACAAAGACACCAGAATTGCGAATTAGCTATAGTTAACCACACTGGACAAATAAATATATATCAAGACAGAAACAAAATCTAAATAGTAGAAACACTTGCTTTAAAGTATTCTATCAGTAGTATACTGATTAAGGGTGTTTTCCCTGAAAGCTTTGTTCTTTGTGCAATAAAGCAAGCGTTTCTACTATTTGGATTTTGTTTCTGGCTAGGTCTACAAAGACAGGCAGCAAGGTGCTCACACAGACCATGTAATGCTGATCAGTAAAAAAAAAAAAAAAAAAAAAAAAATTTTATATATATATATATATATATATATATATATATATATATATATATCTATACACACACACACACACACACACACACCCCTTTGCCACCAAGAAAGTTAAAAATTGAAACATCTTTCCAAGAGTGCACTGGTACAGAATATATTCAGCACTGTCACTTAGGCGCTAGTCTTATAAATAAACCTGACATACTTTACAGAAGTCCAGTCTCCATCAGACAGAGGGTAGTCATCTCTAGTATGAAAAGTCATGGTTTCATACTCTTCCTTGAATGTGGAACAAGACCTGAAAAGACACGCACAAGCACAAAACAGAACCATTTTCAGACTTAATGCAACCAGCACATCAATACATTTCAATTTTAGATTACTTTAAGTTTTCTATGCAAAAATCTAAAAAATAAACCAACAGCAGCAGCACCCAATGGCTCAAAAGACCAATAAGCTGGCTCAGTAGACATCTGAATAACAAACATAAGAGCAAACTAAAGTATAAAATCAGAAATGAAACTGGAGCCCTGTATCAGCTCCCTCTGCATATCTGACACGGATTTAATACTGTTCTGTAAATGGAACTATGCTCTCAGTGGATATTACCTTTTTACCAAATAATTTAAAAATGCTATCAATTTTAATCAGGACAAACTATGTGGTTAGTTGATATAACAAGCACATCTGCCCATCCTCCTATCTTTCCCTTGCATGTGCCTTATAATCCCTGCATACATGGTTAATATATTATCTATGTACACCCCAGGTGCCTCACTGTACATTTATAAAATGGTGACTCAACAATTTTGTTAGACATGAGAACCACAGGATGTTACTCCACAAAACAATTACATATACACTGCTACACAGTTTTCAGTCAGTCATTAAAACAGTACAAATCACTGAAATTACAAGCAAGAAACTAAAGCAATTTATACTCCACAGTACTCCCTACTGATGAGCAAATTCTACTAGCTTTACTACCATTCTAAAATATATAAAAAGTAATCACTGAAATGGTCATACACATTACAAGAACATATATTTTGTAAGTTATTTTCCATAATTCAGAATACCACTTTACATGGACATTATTTGTTTAGCTCTTGCCAGACAGACGGAATCCATAATTTTTATCATCTGTCAGTTTTTCTTACCTTCCTTTGTCAAATGCATTGGTTACAATGCCGATGGAATTTAGTAGGTTTTCCAAAATTAAATTATTTTTCTTTTTCAGTGTACGGCTGCATTTTTGTTAAACAGTTCATGACCTTGGTCTTGTCAACAGAAACTGTTCTGTACGTTTGGATAGCCTTTACATTCACTACTGCAGTATTCATCACTTATGGGATTCCCTGCTGTGGAAGCCCAATGTCCGGCCAGTCTACCAAAGCCTACCATTGCTTTAAGGAACACTGAACATTACCCAAACGTTCCTCGCATAACGTAGGGCATAAAGGTGACATTCAGGCATACCATCCTCAGAACTTCCCTGCTGCCAATCTGAACAGTTTCTAACCGGTCTGTTTGCCTACTTCCATTTTCTGCCGCTTTGACTGTATTTTTTGTATTCCAGTGATTACACCGGTTTGCTGAAGTCCTCACTGTTGCAGATAAGTACTCAAGTTAGTTTTCTTTTTCTTGTATTTTTTTGGACTGTTTGGCGTCAATGTCATCCAGGAGGGGTAAATGTCAGTGTGGGAGACAGATTCCCCATGAAGACCATCATGATAAATGCCTTTTTTTTGCCTAGGAGCTTCTCACAACCAAACATCTTGTTAGATTTGTCAGGTGTTCATCCCAAAAACCCTTCGTAGCAGGCTTTCTTCCCTTTCACTGTATCTTGAGAACCAGCATATTAAGCTTCTTACTAAAGAGACAATGGAAGGAACTTCCCACCCTGAGGGTTAGCCATCAGGAAAGAAGGTGAAAAAGGTAAGCCCAGAATCTTCCTCTGTCCAGCCTCTAGCGGTCGGGTGTTTCCCCTAGGTTGTTACAAACTTGGTGGCTTGCCTGGCTGTGTTGTTGGATTTCTCTGCCACATCCAGGTTGGAGGCTGATGAGGACCTGGCAGGCAGCATGTCCGACGAGACTTTGCAAGCATCCGTTTCAGGCATTCAGGGGGAACCACAGTTGATTGCTTTTGAGGGGTCAAGGGGGGGTTCCACAGATTCTTCTTAGGGAAGAAGTTCCTACTACAGTTGTGGAATGCTGGCCCGAGTCAGAGCCTTCTCAATTTTCTAGGGCAGATGTTCCCTTAAAAAAGGAACAGAAAAGTAAGCATGTTTCTTCTGCACCTAGGGATTCACAAAGTGAGTGGCAGGCCTTTACTCAGGGGGTTATTTAAGGTTTTACTGTCATTAAGGTCTCCTCAAGGGGCTTCAGTTCCTGCTCATCCTTGGTCCTCTTCTCCACTTAAGACCCAGGGAATTGAATTCTCCTGAGGAAGAGTTGGATTCTAAAGAATAATCCCTTACTTATGCTACTGAGATTTCTTCCCCTGTAGACTGTGGGTCAGAAGAGGAGTAACCCAATAGTCTAGATACTCCTTCTGAGGAAATTTCCTTTGGGGACAATCTCTAGGATGATGGAATTTTTTTTAAGTGGGATTTTGCTCAGGTCTCTGATATCCATAAGAGGTACTATGAGTTATTGCAGAAGGAATCTCCTAAACCTGCAGCTATTTCTCCTGTTTTGGCTGCTTTACTGAATGTTTTTTTCCAATGCCTCCAAAGTGCCTGATTCTCAGCCCCCATTCCCAAAAAGCCTGTTGTGTTTTACAGGGTGCCCGAGGATTGCTCCTTTTGTTTAAAATGTCTTGCTCCTGACCCTTCTGTGGTGCGTATAGCCTTTGATATGCAGTCTTCATCCAAGTTGCTGCCTTCTGATAAGGAAGGCAGAACCATGGGCAGGCTGGGTAAGAAGTTTTATATTTCGGCTACCTTAGCTTTTAGAGCAATTAATTATCAGACCCATAAATTTAAGTATGTGTTGGCTCTTCTTTCTCAGGCTTTTCAGCCTTTTTCTGATATTCCAGACAGAGTAAATCTTCTGCTCTTTCCTTGGTAAGGACTACCTCTCAAGTAGTTCGTCAATCTGTCAAATGTAGTTATGATGCAGCAGATGCCGCTTCTTGGGCTGCTGCTTTTGGTTCAGTAATGAGGAGGTATTCTTGGCTTAGGCTTCAACCTTTACCCAATGATATTAAGGCTAAGTTGATGGATGCTCCCCCTGGATAACAAACTTTTGTTTGGGGAAGCAGCTGCTAGTTTAAGTTTCTTCAGGACAAGGGGAAGGCCTTACAGGAGCTTAAACATACCTCTGTTCCTCCTGTGCCTAAATTTCAGAGAAACTACCCTTTTAAGTCAGCCTTTGTCCGTTGGCAATCTCGCCCTCCTTCTAAAGGTAAAAAGGGTGGTAAACGAGCTCCCCCTGCTAAGGCCACTCAGACTGCAGGGATTCAAAAGCCTTCTTTTCCTGACAAGCCAGTTGCTGTCTGACTATCCGTCTGTTCCCAGCCACATCCCTCTTTCTCTTCACCTTTCTCTTCCTCTTTGGCTTTGAATCACCCAGGATTCTTGGGTTCTGTCAATCATTAGTCAGGGGTACTTCATGGTGTGGATATCCCAATCCTTCTTTTATGGGTATTCTACAGCCTCTTCAGGAACAACTCCCCCCCCCCCAGAGGTTCTTTGAGATCTCTTGTCTCAGGGTACTACTCAAGAGGTGCCAGTGTCCATGGGGTGGGAGGGGTTTTATTCAAGAATGTTTCTACTTGGAGACTGATTCTACACCTCTCTTGTCTAAACACTTTTCTGAAGGTGCTTTCATTTCAGATGTTGTGCCTTCAGACTCTGTTTCCTCTCTTGCTCCCTTAGGCCTTTCTGATGTCTCTGGAGCTCAAGGATGCTTATCTCCATATTCCAATCCATCCTCTTTTCAGGAAGTTTTTGCATTTCTCTGTTGCTTCCTGGCATTTCCAGTTTTGTGCTTTGGCCTTTGGACTTTCTACTGCCCCAAGGGTGTGACCAAATGCCTCGCTCCTGTGATTGCTTTTTGCTGGTTTCAAGGGATACAAATTTTATCTTTCTTGGACAACCTGCCGATTCAGGCATCCTCTCCGGAGGTCCTTTTGCAAAATCTTTGTTTCATTTCTCTTCTTCAGAGCCTGAGGTTCATGATAAACTTCAAAAAGTCTTCTCTAATTCCTTGTCAGGATCACGTCTTTCTGGGTTGCAGGATTCAGACGGTACAAATGCTGGCATCCCTGCCTTCTCCAAAGGATTTAATCCTCATTTCTTACTTTCCAACTCTGCTTCCCCTGGTTTCCATTACATCCAGAAAGTTTGACAGCTCTGGGTTTCATGGCTTCCACGATTCCAATACTCCCTCTGGCCAAACACCACATGAGGACGTTCCAGTGGCTTCTGAAGTCAGTGTGGCTTCAACATGCACATCCTCTAGACTCTACAATTCCTCCTATTCCTTGTCTCTAAGAAGGAACTTCTATGGCAGATTCAGCAATTTTCTCTGAATCCAGGGTTCCCTTTTCATCCGCTCTTTTCTCAGGATCTGTTCACAGACGCTTCCGATGTGGGATGGGGAGCAACTTTTGGCTCCCCGAAGGTCCAGGGAGTGTGGTCGCCTTGTCAGCAGGAGCAGCACATGAACATCAAAGAAATGAGAGCTCTTACGCTGGCTCTTCAGGCTTTTCATCCTCTCTTCTCTCAGGGGCCTCTCAAGGTATTCATAGAGAGTACCACAGTTATGTGGTATATCAACAAACTTACCTTCTTTGCCATCTGGCACTTCTGGTATAAGATCTGGCTGTCAAGTATCAAGTGATGCTTCAGGCAGTTTATATTCCTTACACCCAAAGAAAGGCAGCTAAAGGAGAATCCGGCAGTAAATGGTAAAAATCCAGCTTTAATCCACTAAGCAAACCCTGTAACGGCACCAAAGAACAGATACATAAACACTTTAAAATCACACTGTTTTTGTTTCAATGAATTTCCTCAGATATAAAAAACATTTCACAAGATAAAGTGCTCATTATAAACCCTGCCAATTAACTTTTATCCAAATTTTCCTTCTTTGTCCTTGAGGATGTACAGAGGAATGAGTGGGTGCCGCTTGGGAAACACAAATTGAGTATAAAGAACTGTGGTGGCAGGTAACTTTAGCAGCCAATACATTTTCTAGCTTAAATGAGAACATCTTCATTAAGCCACTGCTAAAAATGAGAGCGGTCAAGTTATAGCTAAAAGGGTGTACTTCTTAACATCTTTTGAACTGTTTTTCCTTGAAAGTGTAATTTTCACTATTTCCACCAGATGGAGCCCTAACACTTTTACGACATCACCACATACAGATACATACATTCATTTTTACTATTTCATTATTATCATATTTGTCTTTGGTAATTAATTGAAACTGACAGTTTTAAGTTACAGTTTACTATGCTTGTGAAAAAACTCATGTCAGGTCAAAGTTCGTTGCGCAAAAGTCAGTTGTCTTACTAATTTTAACTTGAATTGGATAAAAGTTAATTGGCAGGGTTTATAATGAGCACTTTATATTGTGAAATGTTTTTTACATCTGAGGAAGTTCACTGAAACGAAAACGCAGTGTGATTTTAAAGTGTTTATGTATCTGTTCTTTGGAGCTGTTACAGGTATTGCCTAGTGAATTAAAGCTGGATTTTTTTACCATTTACTGCCGGATTCACCATCAGCTGCCTTTCATTTGGTTATTGGCACTTTTTGACAACTGTTTCTGTGTTTGAATTTCGTGGTTTTACTGTAGATGCAAGAAGAATCACAGGTCCCTAGGGGCTGAACTAGCCAGGGGAGATGAAGCAGAAGAAATGAGGAAGCTTATTGGGCACCTAACTCAACTGGTCGACCTCCTGACACCCATCAGTCAAATCCATGGCCAGGATTCTAACAGCAGTACCACCCACTTCCTTTCAGTGAGGAAATGGTGGAAACCAACCCTGTGCAAATGACAGACACAGTGAAAATGCTAACTTTGACCAGGTCGTGGACTGCTGTTAATTTTAAATAAACTCCACATATTTTGAGGCGAGAATGCAACGACAGGGTTGAAACGACTGAGGAAATGAATGTGGAGAGAATTCCAACTCAGAAGGAAAAGCAGGCTGAAAAAGGTGACTGTTTAAACATTGCCACAGATGTTGGTATAAATGACTCGCTTTTACAAGGATGCAATTATAATTTTAAAATACCTAATGAAAACAGACTTACCAACCAAAACTTATAAAAACAATCTTGATTGATATATTGCACAATGATTTGTACAAGTTTAAAATATTGGAAATTTAAGTGATTTTAAAGGGGCTACATATTTGTAAATGCCCAAATAATGTAATGGATGGTACTGAACTGCACAACAAACTTACAGAAGTTTTTAATAGATGTGGTCTTGACATGTTAAGAATTTTAATTAAGCACAAAGACAAGGAGAAAAATCTCACTACACACACACTGATGAGGTTTAATAGAAACATCGTTGTTTACTGTGGAGGGAGAAAAACAAAATTATTTCAACATTAGGGCACAGGTAGATAAACAATGTGCTAGTGTTATCCATAGGAAATATAAGAAACTTGAAAGGGATATCTTAGAATATAAGAACAAAACTTGCTATCCCAAACCCAAAGTTTTTAATGATGGGGTTACTAGTGGACACCATGTCAGTGTTCACCCCTTGGAGAGTGAACAAGTGGGGGATACTTGGGGAGACGCAAGATTTAGGGAACAGGAAGAAAGTTGGGATGACCCTTTAGGATACTCCCCCACTCAGAAGATCAGAGAATAACAGGAACCCACCCATTTACAGGGAGACAACCATGGGGGGGGGGGGTCCAGGAGGGGGGGTGGGCAAGAGGAGGTGGCTAAGCAAGACCGTACAAAGTCAGTCCGTACTACCTGAACAACTGATTACAGATAATGTAAAATTCAGTTATGACAATTTCAACATTTTTAATTACAGCAGTGTAGAACTCGCCCTTGACCATTTTAGATTATACAATGGATTTAAGCTTATTCCACAGCAAAGGGGTAACTTAACCAAAACATTGCTTGATTTAAAAACGCTCGTCAGGAAAATTAATTCTGAACTAATCTTCCCTCCCAACTCAGGAAATGACAAAGATGTAATCAGAAAGAAAAGTACCTACAACCCCCCCCCCCCCCCCATCTCTAACTAAAAAACTTTGAAATGGTAGCAGAGAAGGAAATTAGGGAAGCCTTCTCAAAGAAAATACAAGTCTAACTTATTGATGGGGGAAAAAGATACACTACATAAGATCAGCAAGGACAAAAAAGAAAGGGTAATGAAGCCAGACAATGGGGGAGGTGCTGTATTGATGAAAACATTATATACCCTTTGAGCCTGAAGAGCAGGGTCAGTCCACCCAGGCAATCTACATCACACTCGGGCAACTCTGCAGTCCACAGCTGCCTCCCAACCCATACAGTCTAGGAAGAAATCAGTACTGCAAAACTAAACCAAGGATATACCTTTGAGCCTGAAGAGCAGGGTTAGTCCTCACAGGCATTCTACATGTGTGTGTTATGACAGTGAAGCTTTAACATTAGCTGTGCTACTTAGTAGTTCTCAGTGTGCTAACACCCAGCCCCTCGCTTGTGTAGTAATCCTAACTGTCCACTAGACAGTATACACTTAATTCAGGTCCTTCCTATTTTCTGTGATTAAAACTTAACCCTCAAGCAGCCCTTTCAGTGCTGTTTGCCTTAGTTTTGTATCAGTTGAGCCCCACCTGTTTATTTGCATCTCTATACACTCGCCTTCATTGGTAATGCATCTCCCCCTACTCTAATCTGTGTATAAACCGGCTACTAATAAGCAAGTCAATGTGAAAAGACACTTCTAACCTTAATAAATTTTGCTGTCTCTTCTCTCCTTCACTTTACAAGTACAGTTTGTATTACTACACCCCCCCCCTCCCCCCGTGGCCTTCACTCAGTTTTCCAATGCTTGCCTCTAGTTTGGCTGGGTTTCTTTGTATTGCACCTGGTTCACATCCTTTCTGCTACCCCCACCACTAATAGTACGTCTATATTAGATTCCTATAGTTTATGGAGCCATCTTTAAATTACTAGTCTCCCATCAGGACACAATAAACTCCATTCTCCACCCAGGTAAAGTAGGCACCCCCCACCTACCACTCCCCCTTCCTCCAGCAGTATTGCTGACTCATTCAATAAACACTTTACTGAAACCATTCTGTCTTTGACTAAACAACACAACCCTCTACCCACCCTCCCTACATCAAAACCAAATACTCCGCTCACAGTATTTTCTTTTTCATCAGTGCCTACCTCCTATATAAAAAAAAAGTCTATTGAAACTTAAGCCTATAAGCTTGCAGATGATTATCTCCCCTCTGAATACCTAAAAACAGCAGCAGAAGCCCTAGCTTATCCAGTCTCTATCTTAACTGGTCCTCATCAGAAAGCTGTGTCCACCCACTGTGGAAAATATCCCACATCATTCCCTTCCATAAAGGTGGCTCCTCCACTGAACTTTCCAATTACTGCCCCATAGCCATCCTTTCTCCACTTTCCAAGATACTTGGGAAATACGTCCATTCTCAAGTCTTAGACTACCTCTTAGCTAATAACCTCCTCTCCAGCACCCAGCATGGCTTCAGGCCATACCACTGCACTACTACTGCCTTGCTCTCTTTCACTAATGCTATCCATCATAAAAATAATGGCCTGTTCTCTTCTGCTATATTTCTGGATCTATCCAAGGCTTTTGACATGGTCTCACAACAAACTACTAATCTCTGTTCTCACTAACCTATGCTTTTCCCAATCAGCTACTGATAGGTTTCACACCTAACTGGCCGCCAATAATCAGTTGTCTGGCATAATGACCTATCTCCTCGGCTTTCTGTAACACACTGTTACCCAAGGTTCCATCCTTGGTCTCCCGCATGTTTCTCTTACACAGTATGCAGATGACTCCAACCTCATCTGCTCAGCCCCAACTACACCTGAACTTCACAAGATCACACAGGAAGCCTTTTCATCTGTAGAAAACTGGCTATCTAATGCCCAGTTATTACTCAACCCGAGCAAAACTAAACTCCTTATCTTCCAACCCACTAAATCTAACCCAATTATCCCTCACTTTAATATTATAGCCAAAGACAATACTGTCATCTCCCCAAAAGAACACACCAAACTACTTGGTTGATAAAAATCTCAGATTTGACACTCATTTCTCTTACCATAAAAAAGGTTCACAAAAAACTAGGTGCACTGTACAGAAACAAAATTCCTCACCAAGACAGCCAGAACTTCTGCTGCCAATTCCCACCTAATCTCCACTTTACCCTACACCTCTCCAATACTTACCTAACTTAGACAAACAGACCTAAACAAGCTCAAGGCTTGCTACAATAAAATTTCAAAGTTTGCCACTGGTGCATCTTATCGCCGCCACTTCTTCACCTGAATCAACCCTCCATTGCCCACAAGTTAGTAAACCATCGTCAGTCCCATCCCTTCAAAACCTTTTTCAGCCCTACTGCTCCACTAGACCTCTACGCTCCAGCAGCAAAAATCTACTTCTAGTGACCAAACCCAAAAACTCAATAGGAGAAGCAGAAGTCTCCTACATGATATCCAGATTATGGAACAATCTCCTCACCTCTAACCACACTACCTTCTTGAAATCACTTCAAGACTGCACTAAAAACTCATTTAAAAGTCTCTGGTTATGTCCATGCACCAATCCAGACTAGTAACCCTCCTTTTACCTCCCTTTCCTCTCCCCTCCCCTAGCCAACATGCCTCACACCGTCTGATCACTGCATTCCTTCCACTGCAGGCTCTGGCTCACCCTTTACCCTCCCCTTCTCTCCTCACTCACTCTTTCAGACATGTTATAACATGCATAACTACCTCACCATCTCATCTCAACTCCAAATACATATCCAAATGACTTACACCTAGCTTCCTCTCACTACCACGTATACTACTCACTCAGTCTCCTCTCTTACTTCTCTATTTTCCCCTTCCATCCCATTAGCCCTTCTAGCTTGTTCCACATTCGCATGGAGCTTCTGCTTATCTGCTTGAGTTTAGTGCAATAGCTGTACGAGTTATCTGTTTTGAGATTAATACTATCTGTATATACATACCTTTATTCCTAGCCTTTAACAAGATATTGGTATAGCTGTTCATTATTATGTTTCATATTGTATGTATAAGCCAATGTTTGCTGCAGTATGTATTATTTGCTATTGTATGTATATTCAATTGTTCATGTACTCTGCTGCTCATTTAATGTTCTGTGGAGCTTTTTCCCCGGGCCTCCACTGAAAAAGGACCAGTGTCTAGTTGGAATTTCCTAGTAAACAAATATATATAAATAAATAAATATGAAGGAAAAATGTATGAAATTTTAGGAGATACTAACAAATATGACAGAGTATCCAAAAATGAAATAAATATATCCTATCAAAAAATTGACTTAGCCATGAAGCATATGTTGTTAGAGACCGATAGTGACAGCTCAGAACTCTAAAACGGCCCCTATTGCAAAATTCTTGGATTTAAAACTAAAAAAAAAACTTTGGTTAAGTGACAACTCAATTACTAAGGATTCATGGGACTTAAAGTGCATAAAACAAGACATGTATGGTGAGAATTTAATTTTTATCATTGACATAGAACTTTTTACATGTATTCCCCACAATGATGGTTTGGAACTGTTTGGGGAAGCTTCATTTCAAAACAGGCAGTTAGAACACAGATTTTTTTACTGTGTCAAACATTAACTGACATAGTTCCTAAAAACAACTACATATTTTTCAACTGTGAATTTTTCCTACAAATTCAGGGAGTGGCTATGGGGGCCGCTTGTGCCCCCCGCCCCCACACACTTATGCCAACACGGTCCTAGCAGCCTGGGAAGAGAAATTTATACATCACTCAGAATACCAGAACTGATGGGTACTTGCAAAAAGATTTTTGGACTTTATTACAAATATAGGGAATTCCACCCACTTTCTATAATTTACCCACAATATTTCTCATGACAGTTTGAACTATTTCGATGTCACTATACAGAAATGGAATACGTTTAAGTCCAAAATTTACAGGAAAGACACCTTTTCCAATTCATAGGTAGGTACAGGAAAGACACCTTTTCCAATTCATAGGTAGGTACTAGGCTATCTGCCCAAGGGCATTTATAAGCCTAGCCAAAATGTGCTGGCTTTCGCCTCCCTTTTAAATTAGTTTCCTGAGCCTCTGTCTAGCAGGGCCATTGAAGTGATCTCTGGGATGAATTTACGATTTCCCATCCACTTGTCAAGGATTCTCTTGAAGAGTGTCAGTGAGGGACTCTGCCTAATATAAACTAGGATTCTATTCCAGAGCGAAGGAAGTCTCTGGGGCAAGAATCTATCCCTCCAGCATGCCCTGTTTATTGTTATGTTAAGGTTTAATTCACTGGAGCATGTGGCTCTAAGAGATTTGTTTTTCTTGAGGTGGAGCATGTCCATTAATTCTGGGTTGGACATGGCCTTATACGTCAGGCAGAGATCACCTCTGAGCAGGCGGTAAGCAACTGAGTAGGGCTGGAGTTTCTTTAGTAGAGCTGCACAGGGCATCTGTTTGAGGCCCATGATCCTCCTGGTGAGGTACTTCTGTGGCCTTTCCAGCTGTTGCAGGTGTCGAGTAAGGTACATTCTAAATGGGGCATTGTACTCTATTATGGGCCTAATGAGTGATGAGTAGAGGGGCACAATAACCTCTCTTGATCTAGATGTGAACCCTTTCATTATTAGATGGGCTACATAGAAGGAATGTTTAACCACTTTGGCAATGTGATTATCAAAGGAGAGGTTGCTATCTACCTGGGTCCCCAGGTCCCTAATTACATCATCTGTACTTAGTGGATTACCACCTATGTGATAACTCATGGGCACTTTGTTTTTCCCAAAGGGGATGACTATGCATTTTTTAGCATTTAGCTTAAAGCCATAGTTCTGACACCAGGTATCCTTTTCTGTGAGACCCTTCTGGAGGATGTCTATGTCAGCCAGAGAGAGTCTATTGTGGCCCCCAGTTTGCAGTCATCTGCAAACTTGGTCAGCCATAATCCTCCCGTGCTTGCCTGTACCTCAGAGAAGTATATACCGAACAGGAGGGGTCCCAGGACTGAGCCCTGTGGGACGCCACTTGTGACTGGTTTAGAGTCGGACATGGCACCCACAACTCTGACCATGTGTGTTCGATAAGTGAGCCAGTTGGCAACCCATCTCGTGACACAAGGGTTAATGTTCAAGCTGGTGAGCTTATCTATGATGCCAGAGTGGGGAATAATGTCGAAGGCCTTAGCGAGGTCCAGGTAGGCTGTGTGGACTACCTTTCCTTCATCTATGGCCTTGGTAACTGTTTCAAAGACGTCAACTAGGTTTAGGAGACACGATCTGCCTTTAGCAAAGTCGAATTGGGTAGGGTCCAGTGTTTGGAGGTTCCCAATGTCTCTGTTTATGAGATCCATGATGATTCGCTCCAAAGCCTTACAGACCAGGCTAGTCAGGCTTATAGGGCAATAGTTTCCTGATTCTGTTGTGGCACCACCTTTGTGGAGCGGGATGACTATTGCTGTACGCCATTCTTTGGGTACATAGCCTGTGGTAAGGCTGAGTTGGAACAGTGAATTTAGGTGCGGGTTTAGTTCATTTTGGAGCTCGTGTAAGACGCAGCCAGGGATACCATCCGGTCCCATTGATGCTGTGTTTTAGCTTTGGAGATGGCTATTTTTACCTGCTTGATTGTGATGTCTGGGGCTCTGCATTCTTCTGGGATGGACACGGGCCCTTTTGGGGGTGATGGGGGGATAAAGTCTGCACTGAACCTGTCAGCCAGGGTGTTGGCAATGTCAGTTGGTTCAGTGTATTTTTTGCCATTTTACACTAGCTCAGAGCATATCTGAGAGTTTCCACCAAGATTCTTGACATAATTACAGAAGGCTTTGTGATTATCTTTAGAGTCTTTGGCAATTTTTCTTTCGAAACAGGCTTTGGATGATTTTATGAGGGATCGTATTTTCTTGCTAATATCGAGCAGTGGTGCCTTTCCTTTTTGGGATTTTGCTCACTCTTGTAATAGTTTCTTCCTTCTGTTGTATAGTTTATGGCCAGGGACCACCAGACTGGTTTCCTCTTTTTGGAGGAGTGAGTTTTGGTTTTACTTGGGATGGCTCGATCCATGCATTCCTGTAGGTGCTCACAGAATGCATTTGTAAAGGATTCTGCAGTTTGGGTAGCATTATCCTTAATCAAGTGGGCTTGGAAACTTGCCACGTTGGTCTTGAGAAGTGAGAAGTTGGCTTTTGAAAAGTTTTTCACAGTGGTTTCCTTGACCAGGGGTGGGGACGGGATGTGGATGTAAAGTGTGATCAGTTTATGATCTGATCTTACTAATGAGGGGTTTACCTCCGGTGTGGAGCACTGATCCCCCATGTTGGTGATGATCAGGTCCAATATGTTGTCACCTCTTGTGGGCATGGTGACCAGCTGTTCCAGGGCGTTTGAATTTATAAACTCTAGGAAGCATTGGGCAACGGAGTTTGTGCTTGAGTAGTTATCCCATTCAATGTTTGGATCCAAAAATCTCCCAATATCATGGTGTTTGGTAGGACCTTTACATTTTCCAATGTTCTCAGGAATGCTGAGTGGGGGTCCTGGGACAAGGTAGGTGATCTGTAGCAAGCTATGATCTGAAAAGCAGCTTTGCCCACCGTTAGTTGCACATGGATGGTCTCTTGAGGCCACGTGCTGTGCTACTAACCTGGAGGTGTGGGTATCCTTTATGAAAATGAATACACCCCCTCCTTTTGTATTTCGGTCTGGGTTCTGCGGCTGAAAAGTACGGTATGAGTTGTATCCTGGTAGTGCTGGGGTGCTCTCTGGAGTCTTGAACCAGGTTTCTGTTACTGCATAGATATCAATTTTCTCCATGCTAAGGAGTGCCTCGAGTGTGTGCATTTTGAGGTTTAGACTTCTGGCATAGAGTAGCATTACCCTCAGTTTTTGGTTACTTGTGTTGTTTAGGGAGGTGGGTTTGTCTTTTGAGCCTAGTCTAAAAAAGGCACTATAGGGGTGGCAAGAGCCTTGGCAAGTATTTGAAAGCCTAGGGGCAACAGGTGCAAGCCATCTCTGGTGAAGCAGCGTGGCTGGTCGAGCATGTCATCCCAAGCTGAGACACTGGATCCCCTTTTGAATGGCACCAATAGCTTATCCAACTGTTAAAACTGATAATTTTTTCTTTGTATTGCAGCATCATTCTTGGTGAGGGCAAGATGTTACTCAGGGTCAGGGCCATGCCAGTCTGGGCTACATGATCAGAGAGCTCTCCTCTGTCTCTTTTCATGTAGTCCAGGGAGGTACGTCTCCGGTCATTCACACTAACATGTACAATGACAGAGTCATATTTGTACTTGTTTTGGAGTGACCTGAGTGCTTGTGTTATGTGGCGGATCCTGGCACCGACAGGCAGCTTACAGCAACCTTCGCCTTGTTCAGTCTAGTGAGTGGAACGTCAGTGTGCCTGACAATAGAGTTACCTATTACTAGAGTATTGGGTGTGTTGTTAAGCCGTAAGGGCTGTGGTTGCGTGGCACACTGACTCTGTGAAGTATGTGATACGTATTTGTTGTTTGAATTTACATTTCATCAGTGCCCATCCCTACCATCAGAAAATAGGTATTATAAAATGGCAGTACGTAAATTGTAGTAGAATTACATCTGAGGATGACGATGTTGAAGTTGAATGTTCTGTTCTAGGTAAATTATTTAAGGAAAGAGGATACCCAGATGCCTTAATACAAGAAATGTATAAAGAAGCACTGGAGGGGAGAACTGAGAAATTCAAAGCCATATTAGGAGAGAATAATTTTTTCCATAACACCACTGGAATAAATACTGGTGAAGTGAATGATTATGGAAAGGTATTTATTATGGAATACAATGGACATAGTAAGAATGTTAAATCTGCAGTTGAGAGTGGAATAGGTTTATAGCCCTTACAGATTTAAAGGAAATAAAGAAAGAACCTTTGAATACTGCATACAGGAACAGTAGGAACTTAAAAGAAATTTTAGAAAACGACAAAAACGCTGTTATTGCTACTCAGAGAAGGAAAAATGGAACATTTAAGTGTGGAAAGTGTTCACAATTGTTAGTGTGTGCTCAACAAACCAAGGTTGAAAGTAACTTTGCTACAAATATGCAACATAAATAAGGTACAAGATAATGCTTGCTTAAATGTAGAAATAGAGTTTAGCAATATGTGATTAGCATCCATACTAAATGACTGTGACTTGGAAAATAAGGAATCTACTGAATGGACATCTTTCATTACAGACTTAAAAACAGGATGTATGCATTTCATTGTCAGTAAGAGCAAAAATGTAAAATCTGTTTTTTTAAAGAATGGACAACAGGACATGTTTCTATCATATGACACTGTTACAATGTGTTTCCTTAAAAACATGCTCTTCTGCACTTATCAGCATTTGCACAAGAACAGATGTTCTTATACAAAGATTCAAATACAATAATAAAGACAAAAACATGTTCACACTGTCAGAAAAACTGGCCTCTTATAAATTCAGCAAAAATGTGACAGGACATTGTTAAACAAGGAAGCTTAAAAATATCATTAAGTCAGCATTTGCGTCAGCATCTGCAACAATCAGTGTTGTTTCTACAGGATGAGCAATTCTCCAAAATAGAATTCCAAGAGGAAATGTATATGTGTGTGCATGACTAAAATTGTATATAGAGATCTGTATTAATCCAGTTATGTTAGAGATATCTGTGTGGGGACACATTTGTTCCGAGGTAAATGTTACATCTCTCACATCATCTGTACTATATGAGAAGTAAAGTAGAACAGTACCTGAAGCTGCAACGTTAGTGTGGTTTGTTATAAAAAGTTATTTGTTACTGCACTGAGTTTGGTGCTGCAAAGTATATTCTCTCTTCAGTGTATATTCTGCAAGTTTCTGTATGCAACAGACTGTGAATGCAACTATAACCAGACTTTGATTTCAAAAGAATCCAGCCAGCGAGATTGAGTGCCCTAAGACGACTTCAAATCCATCACAGTAAGCAGCACCATAGTAACTACAATAACTAAAATCAATTTTTCAATGGCAAGCTAGCTTGCATTCAAACACAGAGGGAGTGGTAAGCCCTGCAGAGGGTCACTTCAGTCAAATTGCAATAACTAATATTTGTACGCATGTGTAACTTCTAAACAGAAGTATTGCAGCTTGCAGCAGTAACGTTTTTTCAGACGTCTGAATCCAGATTGAGCCTGCAAGTGCAGGAAAGTCACAGTGCCATAAATTCTCCAAGAAAAGGTGGATAACTACTTTGCACAGTAGTCCGCTGCCTGTTGTGCTTCAACAGATACTCGAGTGACTGAAAAATTTCCAGCCATTTGCAATAACAGCCTGATCACCTGTTTTCTTGCTCACTGGTGAGACTTTTTTCCGTGTCACATTTTTAGTATGGATGCTATCAGACAGAATTCCAGCAAATGTAAGTCCAGTTTTATTCTTAATGTAACAGAACAACCAGATAAAATATGGAGTAAATTGCAATGTTGGTATAAACAACACATAAGTGTAAAACGTTATCAGGGCAAGTTGACATATAGGCATTATTGTAAGTGGATTGTAACATTTTATTGGTATTTGCAACAAAAAAATAAGTATATCATAGTAAATATTTACTGTGTGATTTAAGAGAAACTGCATTTTGTGTTATTATGCCATAACAAATTATTGCATAATATTGCTAAAAAATTAGACTGTGAAGACAGATCTGTTCATAATACAGAATTCACTAAGGGTAAAGAGTTTTCATTACATACAGATGTAAAGCAGTTATGTCTTGTCAGTAAATTAATCTCTGAATTACATGTTATTGACAGAGTCCCCTGTAAATCTTGTAACTCCCTTTAAAAAATTATGTACAAACATGAAATAAGGCCACGGCTACACACAGATGAGGACAGAAACAAAGCTTATGATACACTGACAGAAGAATTTAATAAATTAAAAAAAAACGAGTTTAAAAAGTTGAGAAATGATATCCAAGATCTGTCAAAAGTGCATAGGAGCCCTGCAGTCAACAGAGGAATCTAATAACGGGTATCATACCTCCCTTAAACAATTACAGGTAGAAATGACGGATCTTAAACAGTGTCTGAAGGAAAAGGAAAAAGAATTACATGAATTAACAGAGACTAACCTCCAAAATACTATTTTGATATCCCAGCTTAAGGAAGAGTTAAACACAAAACTAGTCCAAATTATAGAACAGGGACAAAAGACCACTACAGATTTATATAGACAGTCTAGATTATTACAGAGTTTACCACAGTGGAATGATAAAGGCATATTTTATAACATGCTTGCATTTGAAGAATGGGTGGCATATACAGCAGGATCTGATATATAGACAGACGCATTACTTAGATGTTTCTGGATTTTCATTCCCAAATGTTTTAAAACTTTCATTCAATTAAAACAAGATGATAATCAGTTAAACACTAAAGTAGGACATACGACAGCCGTTTTAATGGCATTTACACAAAGGCCAAATTATTAGATAATTTTAAAATTACTCTCACAGATAAATTAATGGAACAAAGTAAACATTTTAGGCTTGAGTTTCAAATCATATATAAAAAAACAGAGACACATGGGAAAAAGAGAAATACAAAAAACAGCTAATACATTGATTCTTAGAACAAGTTAAAAGGGTTCCAGGGGATATTAAATGCATCTATGAAGAAAATTCTGATACCCTCACTGATGTGGTAAAAAACTAATGAGGGGGCGTACTATGGCTGATGATGGGACATTATACTCGCACCATATCTTTGCATTTGAAGATAATAGTGAGCCATTTGAAGTAATTGGTGAGGTAAAAAAACAGGGGAAGGCAAAGGTGCTGTGACCAACCACCAGCAAAAAGAGCTGTCTCAGCACCACCAGCTCCTGCCTCTATGTCTGTAGTACCAGGATCAAGCACAGGTAATGAGCAAAAGACACCAACATGCTTAAAAAAAAAAAAAAAAAAAAAAAATAGGACATGTTAAGCAAAATTGTGATTACAAAGCCTGGTGCAAAAAGAAGGGACAACAGGGGGTGTTTCCAAAAAGAGAGCAAAAAAATGTACAAGAAAAGTCAGAAAAGCAGGAGTATGTACAAAAACCTTACAATATTGGTAAATACAGTTACAAGAACTATCAACATACAGGAAAAGGGGAAGTATGCCCTGTAGATTTTCAAACAATTTCGCCTGTAAATCCAAAACATCTGATAAAACAGGCAGAAGGAACAGCTAGGCAACAGTTAAAAAAAGATTGAAAAACCTAAATATGTAGATCATTCAGACACAGAGGAAGATGACAAGCAAAAACATGGTGTGTGTGTCATATTGCATTTGATAATAAAGGAGAGGATGAGTGGATTTCCTTACAATAGGAATGTACCCCCCCTACTCTGGTATATTTCCTGACTACCTTTAAAAAGGGTCGATATGGATGATCACTGATTGATATTTGGGTAGAGGAGTCACTGTGGAAAAATGTCAATAGACACAGGAGCAGCAGTACCTGTCACAGACAGTTACCAGCAAATCCTATAAAAAAGGTTTGCATTTCAGCATTTATTGGCACAAGATACTATGCAGTGAGTACCCAAAATGTGTACATAAAGTTTAGTCAAGAGGGACAGACATGGAAGGGTGCATTTTTAATGCATCCATCTTGCTCAAATACCATTATTGGTATGGACATTCTAGGGCCTTTGGGCATAGTACTTGATTTACCTAATGAAATTCTGTGGGTGGGAGACAAACAACAGAGAGAAAGAGTAAAGTATAGGCTGCTATGCAATCTCTGTACCTGACAAACATGAAAAACCTACAGGCTATGTAAATATAGACAGTGGGGATGTATGGAAGCATTTACAACAGCAATTCCCAAATCTGTGGTCCAAGGATCCCAGTGATTGTGGGAAACTAGAAAGCCCAGTAGGGGTAGGAAGTGATCAGGACTATATACCACCTTTTCAAAAACAATATCCTATTCCTAGGGAAGCAGAAGAAGATATGGAAAAATATGCTGCAGAATGGGAAAAAGAAGGTATTATACAAAAGGACAACAGTCCTACAAATTCACCAATCTGGCCAGTCAAGAAAAAAATATGGTAGTTATACTCTTGTTACTGATTTACGGAAGGTTATTCCATATACTACTCCTAGAGCACATTTAATTCCAGGAGTACCAGAGTTGGCTGCACATATTAAGCCACAAAGCAAGTGGTTTACAGTAATAGATTTAGCAAATGGCTTTTTTGCAGTACCACTCAGGAAAAAAGATTGGCCAAGATTTGCGTTTACATTTAAAAACCAGGAATATGTCATGACAAGGTTACCACAAGGGTTTCAAAATAGTCCAGTTATTTTTCATCAAGCAGTAGGATCCATTCTACATTTGGAAAAGGATGATTCAGTAATATATTACACTGATATTTATTTTCAGTCAGAAACAGTAGAGGAGCATGTACGGCTTAAGAGAGTTTTTCATACTCTACAGCAAGCAGGGTTTAAGGTTAAAAGTGACAAAATTCGGTTTATGTCATCAGAAGTCAAGTTTCTATGTACTATTATAAAACCTACAGGAAGGTCTTCTTGCCCTACATGTGTACAAGGCATTTTACAAATGGAAAAGCCACTGACTATAGCAGACTTGCATGAATTCATGGAAATCATGAATTACAATAGGGAATTTATAGATTATGCTGCCGTGGCTGCTCCCCTATACAAAATGTTACAGGAACAAAAGAACTCCACCTTTTTAAAGTGGGGATTTCATGAAGAGGAGGCATTTTCACAAATAAAAGTAAAACTAGCACAAGCTACAGAATTAACAGCACCCACACCAAGGTTATTGTTTGTGCTACAAGCAGTAGCAGAGAAAAAAAAATATTTGTGGTATTACTACAGGAATGGCCACATGGTAGTAACAGAATGGAAAAAAATTACGCCCAGTCACTTTCTTTAGCAGGAAAATAACTCCAGTGGAACTGGGCTACCATCCATGTATACAGCAATTATTAGCCATTTACTGGGGTGTTAAACTGAATATTTAACCGTATTTTCCAGCATTGTAGTACAAACACCACATCAAGCAGTAAAAGCTCTGATAGACAATTTTGAAATGAATAAAGTTACAGATGGTATTAGTCAGGCAAACTTTGCAAAATGGATGGCACTTTTTGGAATGAAAACTGATACTATACAGACAGGGGACAAATACTATTTGTCAAACCACATGGGATACGAAGGAAAACAGCATAACTGTTTAGAAAAGATAATATTACCAGAAGTGCAATTTTTAGCATCTGATTTTGATCACTTTAAGCCATCCATCTTTGTGGATGGAGCACAATATTGGGACCAAGGCAGATACAGGACAGGATTTGTCATAATTCCAGAGAATCTACAACTGGGTTCTCCTGAACTAATCAGGTTACCAGGGCAGTCAGCTCAAAGAGCTGAACTGGAGGCAGTACTGTATGTGCTAAAGTATTACAATCCTGTTAAAATTTTTTTCAGATGGTGCTTACGTAGTAAATTCTTTAAGACTGCATATGAAAACTTGGGTAAGGGGAGGATTTGTGGATAGTGTAGGTAAACCATTATGGCATGTGAAGTATTAAAAGACATATATAAAGTTATAACAATGTCAAAACAGCAAGGACAGTATTGCATCTTAAAAGCAAAGGCACATCAAAAGCCAACCAGTGAAACTTACAGGTTAAATGTGTTAGCTAATACTTTGGCAAAACAAGCAGCACAAAATGGAAAAGAACTTCCAGAATATGAGTATGCCAGTATAGAAGTTAGTGTCTTAAAAGAGCTAGATAAAGAGTCAATAGAGAAAGACCTTGTAAATATACAAAAACATCAGGGCTTAAAAGAAGAAACTGATCAATGCAGATTAGCAGGTATACCACCAAAGGAGTACTATGCATACAGCACTTCCAAAGGGTTACAGTTGCCCATATGTGCCACTTCAGTTGGCACGCCAGTTGGTAAAGTTAAATCACCAAATACTGGGCCATATAGGAACTGATAAGTTATGGGCAGTTGTAAAAGAAAAGTATTGGAACCCAAATTTAAAAAAGGTCTGCAAGCTGATTGTAGAAGAATGTTTAATCTGTCAGCAGGTGAATGCTAAAAGCAAAAGGCCTCAGTTACATAGAGTACAGCCAGCAAATGGGCCATGGTATGCAGTTCAAATAAATTATGCAGGTCCATTACCAACAACAAAGGGAAGTTACAGGTATCTACTAGTGGTAGTGGATGTCTTTTCAAAATGGGTAGAAGCAATTCCTACCAAAATCCATGAAAGCAAAGACAACAGCAGAAGCCTTATTGAAAAATATTTTCTGTCACTGGGCATGGCCACGGGTCATACAGTCAGACAATGGCCCACAGTTTATTAGTGATCTCATTAAACAAATGTGTAATTTGTTAGACATACAGCAAAGGTTTCATGTACCATACCATACACAATCTAATGGCATTGTAAAACGTATAAATCGGACGTTAAAAGAACGTCTACAAAAGGCATGCCTGGAAAAGGGTAATACATGGGTACATCATTTGCCTGGTATTTTAATGGGTATTCAAGCAACACCAAACTGCAAAACAGGTATTCCCCCGTATGAAATAATGACAGGCCGCAAAATGCCCATACAATTACCATTTGACCCACATTTACCTAATGGTAGGCCCATGCTAGAAATCAGCAAACATCAGGAACGGCTAAAACAACTTACTAGTATATGTGACTATAATGCAAGGGAGCAAGCGTTCCATCTATGGAAAAAGGTGCCAATATTACCAGCTGAAGAAAACCTTCCCTGTGGAACCAAAGTATTGGTAAAAACATTCCAAATGGAAAGACCATGGGCTAGCAATTGGCAAGACCCTTTTGAAGTAGTGGAACAAATTGGACCATTAGCGTACAAAATCAAAGGAAAAAAGAAAAACAGAACAATGTTGGTACATAAACATTAACCAAGAATGATCAAAAATAGTGAGCAATGTAAATCTGATTAAATGTATTCTCTTGTAGGTTTTCCATCAGAGAAATCCATAATGAAATTGCCATGGTTTAAAGTGCATCCTTTTGTAAACCCAGTTTCGGATGACCAAAGGCAAACTGATTCAGCAATGGAATTTCTATTTAAAGAATGTTTTTTTAAACTGATAACAGCTATCATACTATTATTGTTTTGCTTAGTATTAAATTATACTTGCAACTTGTTGATCAAACTGTAAAGTTACATAAGAGAGAGAGATTAAAGAAATGTGGAAAAATGAACAAGATTAGTCACCATCTTTTAACACTTTTTTGGCAAGACAATGTTAGTATGCAAAAAGCATGAATGTTTCTAATTGCTGGGTATGTAGTTTAATACCAAAAATAACAGGGGTAATGCCTCCAATACCTATTCCACTAAATTATCTTAGTAGTTGGAGGGTATTAATAAATGAAACAGGAGATCAAGTCATAAATGTACAATTATGTAAAGCAAGAGTACAGTTAACTGCTATAGTGCAGGGGATCACATCTTTTCAACAAAATGGAACTGTTCCAGTGGGTAATAGCAATTGTACTCAAACAATTGAAATAAATGTTCACAACCACATGCCAGTATGTGGAGTATTTTCTCATGGTTTTCCTATTTTAATACCAATTAAGGGTCAGTTAATATTAAGTGACACAGCAGCATTTAATTTTTCACAAAATTATAAAAATGAGTGTAAAACCAATATTACATATTAACGAAGTAAAACATGATAAAACTCCTACTATGGGGCAAGTAAATGGCAGTCTGGTAAATAGCAATGTTGCTCTATCAGATGGGTTATATTACATCTGTGGTAAATATGCTTATAAATGGTTACCAAAGGGATGGGATGGCACCTGTTATATAGGATTAGTGGTACCAGCAATGCATCATGTAAGAGTGTTACCAAAAGGAAGCATTAGAAATGCAAAAAAGAAAAGGAATATATTACCTGTAATTGAAAGTCCAGAAAAATCCAGTAGACACCTTAGATACATCACATACACATCATCAAGGTCTTGATTATATTAAATTAAGAGATATGGATTTAGGAAATAATGTAATCTCTGGAGCAGGTATTTCCCTTGGTACGGGGCTGCAAAAGCCATCTGGGAGCTAAGAAAACTAAACTACTTGAGGTTTTGGCAAATACCACTTTCAATGCAATCCTTGACATTACTGTCAAAATGACAGCTATACTACGATTTTGCAAAATCAAATGGCATTAGATTACATATTAACATCCCAAGGGGGTGCATGTGCTTTAATAGGAGACCAATGTTGTACATTTATTCCAGACAAAACAGAATCTGTAAAAGTAAATTTAGAAGTGACTGCACAAGTGTCTCAACATACTAAAAAACTGGAAAGATGATTGGAGTGAATGGTTTAGTAATCTATTTACAGGATGGACAGGAAAAATCAATATTTTTAATTTCTTTTATTGTTATTGTAGTGCTTGGTTGCATATTATTTACATGTATTAAAGTCCGCTTAGCAAAAGCTAGTCAAGTTGCTGTTAATTGTCATAATGAAAAAGTATTATCAAATAATGCTGAATTTATTTCCCTGGTTTAAAATAAAAAAAAGAGGGAATTGTTAGAGTGTGCTCAACAACATACTAAGGTTGAAAGTAACTTTGCTACAAATATACAACATAAATAAGGTATAAGATAAAGCTTGCTTAAATGCAGAAATGGAGTTTAGCAATATGCGATTAGCATCCATACTAAATGGCTGACTTGGAAAATAAGGAATCTGCTGAATGGACATCTTTCCTTACAGACTTAAAAACAGGATGTATGCACTTCATTGTCAGTGAGAGCAAAAATGTAAAATCAGTTTTTTTTTAAAGATTGGACAATAGGACATGTTTCTATCATATGACATTGTTGCAATGTGTTTCCTTAAAAAACATGCTTTTCTGCACTTATCAGCATTTGCACAGGAACAAATGTTCGTATACAAAGATCCAAATAGAATAATAAAGACAAAAACAGGATGTTCACACTTGTCAGAAAAGCGGACCTCTTATAAATTTAGCAAAAATGTGACAGTACATTGTTAAACAAGGAAGCTTAAAAAGTATATCATTAAGTCAACAATTAGTATTGTTTCTACAGGATGAGCAATTCTCCAAAATAGAATACCAAGAGGAAATGTATGTGTCTGTGCATGACTAAAATTGTATATAAAGATCTAGTTATGTGAGAGGTATCTGTGTAGGGACACATTTGTTCAGAGGTAAATGTATCGCTCACATCATCTGTACTATATGAGAAGTAAAGTAGAACAGTACCTGAAGCTGCAACGTTAGTCCGTGTGGTTTGTTATAAAAAGTTATTTGTTACAGCTCTGAGTCTGGTGCTGCAAAGTATATTCTCTCACCAGTGTATATTCTGTAAGTTTCTGTATGCAACAGACTGTGAATGCAACTATAACCAGACATTGATTTCAGCAGAATCCAGCCAGCAAGACTGAGTGTCTTTAGAAGACTTCAAATCCATCACAGTAAGCAGCACCATAGTAACTAGCCCTTTCTCTCACAAAAAGCAAGAGTCGCTCTTGCACAAAGCCACCTCCTCTCAACTCTATTATATGCAGCACCAATCTTTACCCAAATCAGACAATGTGACCTAGACAAACTAGAATCATGCTACAATAAAATAGCCAAGTTTGCTACTAACTCAACCTATAGAACCCATCACTGTGCTGCACTAAAAGAAATAAAATGGCTTGAGCTACCACAGCTACTTAACTATCACCAGCTGGGCACAGCCTACAATATTCTCAAATATCCTGAAAAAAACCCTCATTATCCAACCTACTTACTATCTATACTGCAAACTGGTACCTAAGATCCAGTGAAAAATCTCTCCTCTCCATCACCAAGGCTAACAATAATGCAGGGAAAGCACTCTACTCCCACACCATTGCCAGAAATTGGAACTCTCTTCCCCTGTGTTCACTGCCCCCACCACATCCATATTCAAAAACTCCCTCAAATTACACCTTCTTAGTACCTGGTTATGCCCTTGTATCACATAACCCTACCCATACTACTATTAACTCCCCAAATTCCTCTCTGATCACATGCTGGAGCTCTGATCCCCTGTAGGCTTGGTCATCTGAAAGGGTACTTTTAACTGTAGAATCTTACTTGATATATTTTCTTTTCTTACTAATGTATGACTGACATTGTCTTTTTACCCATGTTCTATATCTTCTTTTAACTAGAGTGTTATTAATTCTTGTTATATTACTATGCTCAGCATACATGATGTAACCTGTTTTGTGTATTATGCTGGATGTACTGTATTTGTATAACTTGATGTTGGAGCTTTTCTCCCCGGGCCTCCGCTGAAAATGGGCATGGTCCAGTCAGACTTTCCCAGTTAACAAATGTAAAATAAATTTGTTGTAGGATTGCCACCTTTTGTTGTGGCTAAGACTGGACTAAGGTCACAACCCTCGCATCACCAATATCCATGCCCACCCCACCCTTTCTCCCACCCACACCCCGCCCATTTTGTGACATCACTGCAATATCTTCAGGCAGGGAACACCCTCTTTTTCAATTCCTAATGCCTGGTTCTTGGCACTGTAACCTGGACCAGAACACCAAAGGCAGAGGTGTGTCCATATTCATTAAGGATATCCACATCTCCAGGCTAGTTGCTCAGCATAATGCAGCCGAGGTTATCCAAGTGCAACTAACTCTGGGCAAAACTGCAATCCAAATTGTAGCTTGCTACAGATCACCCACCATGCCCCAGGATTCCCACTCCTCTTTTCTTGATGTACTGGAAAATATTAGGGTTCAACCAAACACCCTAATAATGGGCGATTTCAACTACCCCACCTTTAACTGGGAAAACTACTCATGTACCAACTCCTTCACTCAACGTTTTCTGGAATTCATAAACTCCAATGCCCTGGATCAACTTATCCACACCCCCAACAGGGGCAACAATATCCTAGAGCTAGTCATTACCAACATGAGTGACCGGTGTTCCACACCTGAAGTCAACGCCTCATTGGTCCGATCCAACCAAAAGCTAATTACCCTAGATATACACAACCTGCCTCCACCCCCCATTAAGAAAACCATGGTAAAAAATTTCTCCAAAGCAAACTTCATGCTTCTTAAGACAGAAGTGGTGAACTTCATGACACCCATGCAGATGGACAATACAGTTACGACTACTGAATCCTACACAATTGCACTTTATAAGCACTTAAATGCGTGCATGGATCATGCTATCCCAAACAGAACAAAGACGCTATCCTGCAAAAAATAAAAAGAAGCCAATCTGGTGGTCCCCTGCCATAAACAAACTGTACAACAGAAGGAAGAAATTGTTGCAAAAGAGTAAAATACCATGAGTGGAGGAGCTCCCTGGTCAGCCTCAGTAAGAAGCTGCGATCCCTGATAAAATCCTCCAAAGCTAAGTTACGAAAACAAAATCGCCACTGATTCTAAAGACAACCACAAAGCATTCTATAGCTATGTCAAGAATCTCAATGGCAACACTCAGATCTGCTCCAAGTTACAGCACAATGGCACTAAATATACAGACTCAACTGATATTGCCAACATCCTGGCAGATATGTTCAGTGCTAACTTTACCCCCTCTCACGCACTAGAGAGCCCATCTCTATACCGGAAGAATGCAAAGTTCCTGTAATCACGGCTGCACAGGTAAAAACCACACTCTCCAAAGCCAAGAACACAACATCCATGGTACCAGACAACATCCCAGGCTGCGTTCTACACAAACTACATAACGAACTGGCACCCCACCTAAGTACCATGTTCAATCATAGCCTCACCTCAGGCTTTGTGCCTGCTGAATGGTATACAGCAACGGTTACCCCACTTCACAAGGGGGGAGCCATCATGGACCCCGGGAACTACCGCCCCATTAGCCTGACGAGCCTGGTCTGCAAGGCCACGGAACGTATCATCATGGAACTTATAAACAAAGACATTGGTAATCTCCAAACTCTGGACCCCACCCAGTTCGGGTTTGTAAAAGGCAGATCATGTCTCTTAAACCTGAAAGACTTCTTTCAAGCAATCAACAAAGCCATAGACAAGGGTAAGGTGGTTCACACAGCCTATCTAGATCTTGCCAAGGCTCTCAACACCATCCCCCACTCTGAAATTATAGATAAACTCACTAAACTAGGTATAAATCCCTATGTCACAAGATGGGTTGCCAACTGGCTCACTGACAGAACCCACACTGTGAAAGTGGCCAACTCCAAATCAGACTTCAGACCAGTGACAAGTGGAGTACCACAGGGTTCAGTCCTGGGTCCTCTCCTGTTTGGTATCTACTTCTCTGAAGTACAGGCTAACACAGAAGGTCTTTGGCTAATGAAGTTCGCAGATGACTGCAAACTAGGAGCCATAATCAAAACACCTAATGATGTGGACACCCTACAGAAGGCCCTCACTGAGACAGATGCCTGGTGTCAAAGCCATGGCCTCAAGCTCAATGCCAAAAAGTGCATTGTCATCCCTTTGGTAAAAACTCTGTACCCATGAACTGCAACATAAGCAGTAGTATACTTAACACCAAAAGTGTGATAAGAGACCTTGGGACACAGGTGGACAATAGTCTCTCCTTTGATAATCACATTGCCACAGTAGTCAGGAAATCCTACGTGGCACACCTCATCACAAAAGGTTTCTCATCCAGAAAAAAAGAGGTCACTGTTCCCCTCTACTCATCACTCAGACCCATTATAGAGTACAACGCCCCTTTTGGTATGTACCTCACAAGACATCTACAACAACTGGAAAGGCTGCAGAAATACCTCACAAAGAGGATTCCCGGCCTCAAACAGATGCCCTACGCACACGGTCTCAAAAAACTCCAGCTTTACTCAAGTCGCATATCGCCTACTCAGAGGTGATCTCTGCCTAACATACAAAGCTATGTCAAACCCAGAGCTGTTGGACATGCTCCACTTAAAGAAATCCCAATCCCTCCGAGCTACACGCTCTAGGGACCTAAACCTTGTCACCACAATAAACAGAACATGCTGGAGGGATAGATAGATTCCTGTCCCAGAGACTTCCCATACTCTGGCACAAACTACCTATCTATATCAAACAAAGCTCCTCAATTAGCACTCTTGAAGAAAAATCTTGATTGGATAGGAAATAGGAAATTCACCCTGGGGATCAACCTCTGCGACTCTGCTCGACAGTGGAACAGGAAAATAATTTTCTTGGGAGGCAAACGCCAGGGCCGATAGCCTAGTACCTACCTATGAACCTATGCTTTTTGCTGATTGACTATGCTTTTTTGTATAAAAAAAAAAAAAACATAGTAAATCAGCTGATTTACAAACTCGAATAGTCTGTTTCCTTTTTTGAAACAGAATACTGGATGGAGTTTGAACAGTGTTTTCCAGACTACCGAAGAATCAATTTGATTTTCGGATAGTCCGGGGGAAAAAGGAGGGGTGGAAACCCTAATTTGTTGTCTTTGGTGATCAAGTGAAACTGACAGTTTTACATTGCAGCTTACCATGTTTGTGAACAAACTCATATCAGGTCAAAGTTTGTTGTGCAAAAGGAAGTTGTCTTCCTAATTCTAACTTGAATGTTGTTCCTATTGGATAAAAGTTAATTGGCAGGGTTTATAATGAGCACTTTATTGTGAAATGTTTTTTACATCTGAGGAAGTTCAATGAAATGAAAACGCAGTGCGATTTTAAAGCGTTTATGTATCTGTTCTTTGGTGCTTTAACAGGTTTTGCCTAGTGGATTAAAGCTGGATTTTTTTACCATTTACTGCTCGATTCTCCTTCAGCTGCCTTTCTTTTGGTTGGTACTTTTTGGCAACTGCTTCTCTGTGTTTAAAGTTTATATTCCTTCAGAAACATTGTGGCAGACATTCAGGTCCTTCACTCAATCCCACGAATGGATGTTTCACAGGGATGTGTTGCTGGACATTGCTCACCAGTGGGGTACTCCAAGTAGATCTCTGTCTCCCCTCTGAGCAGACAACTTCTGTTTTGTGCCAGAGTCCCAGATCCTCAGGTGTGGAAGGTGGACCTACTCATTTTCTTGGAAGGGGATATTTCTTTATGCATTCTCTCCCCTTCCTCTCATTTCGAAAGTCCTGTTCAAGATTCAACAGGATGCTCCCAAAATCTTGCTGGTGGACTGCCTTTTGGCTGCAACAGCACTGGTTTCCTCTACTTCTGCATCTACCCAAGGGCAATAATCTCGTTACCTCAGAAGGTGGATCTAATCACCAAAGACAAGGGAACTCTCATCCATCCCCACCTGTCCATGCTTCAACTGGGCACTGTGGGAGGATTCCTCACAAACACCTTTTTTTCTGTTAAGTGCTGCAGCTCCTGCAGGAGCCCAGGAAACCTACTACTAGGAAACCTTACTTATCTAAATGGAAGAGGTTTTCTATGTGGTGTCTCTTGTAACCTGGACCCAGTTATTGTGGATATTCCTTTGGTTCGCTGTTACCTGTGTGAATTGCTTAATGCTGGTTTGGCCTACTCTTCTATTAAGGCCGAATCATCAGCTCTTTCTGCTCGCCTGCCTTTAACTCCTCTTTTAGTTTATAGATTTGAGGCTAAGCAAATTCTTAAAGGTGTCCTTAACATTAGTCCTCCCAGAAAGCCTGTTCCTCTTTCCTGGGATCTTAATTTTGTTCTGAAAAAACTGTCTCGGGCTCCTTTGGAGCCTGCCATTTCAGCTTCCTTGCAACATTGTTCTTGGAAGATGGTTCTTTTGTTAGCTCTTACTTCTGCCAGATGAGTTGCAAGCTCTTATGGCTTGTCCGCCTTTTCTGATCCTCCATGAGAACAGGGCGTCATTGTGTAGTAATCCTTTTATGCCTAAGGTGGTTAAATGAGCTGTCACTTAATCTATTAATTTGCCTATTTTCCCCCCTCTCTGCAATCTAACAGTGAGAGGGTGCCGCATAATTTGGGCGTGCATAGACGGCTTAGATTTTATTTGGATAAGATTAAAGTTATCAAAAAATCTGATCAGTTGTTTCCTTTCATCCTAGGTCTTTAGGATTGGCCATTTCCAAGCAAACTATTTCTACTTGGATTTCAAAGGCTATTTCTTTTTGTTACACTTCTCATGGTGACAGCCTTCCTTTTTCTGTAAAGGTTCATTTTACTAGAGCTGTGGCTTCTTCTGGTGCATTTTTCAAGGGCTTAGACACTAATTCTATTCTTGAAGCAGCTACGTGGACTTCTTTGCATACTTTTATCAAACCCTGCAAGTTGGATGGTATCTCCAGAGGTAGAGCTGGTTTTGCTAATGCCATCCTTTATGGCTTCTTAGAGGGCTCTATTACTGCTTCCTCCTCCCAAGTTCCCTCTTGAGCTTTGGCACTCTCCCATAAGTGATGAATACAAGAAGTGAATGTAAGGACATAGTAAGTGCAGTTGTGTAAAATCTTACCATAACGGTAGATGTCCTTTATTCACTCCCTCCATCCCCCTAGTCCTTTTTCTTCCTGGATGTGCAGGCTCTCTCTGGTTTTCCTTGGACTGATGTTCCTACTGGTGCAATCAGTTCTGAGAATGGTATACCTGAACATCACTTTTATGCCCTATGCTACGCAAGGAGCGTTTGGGTGACATTCAGCATGCCTTAAAGCAACAGTAGGCTTTGGTAGACTGGACAGATGTTGGGCTTCCACAGCAGGGAATCCCATAATTGATGAATACTGCAGGGGTGAAGGCAAGGACACCTACCATTATGGTAAGATTTTACACAATTGTACTTTTTTTCATAAGGATCTTACTTAACTGCTACCCATCTCATTTGTAACACACATACTCTTAAAGGGGGCAGCTAAATATGTAACAGAAAAGAATGACATGTCCATTAATTATCTAACATTTTCCCCCTCAAATTTGCTTACGTCATCGTAACAAGCTGACAAGAAATAGGGTAGATTTAACTTATAAAACAATAAACAAACTAAAGGTAACTGTATGGGAGCAACTGTATTAGTTGAAAACCCTTATTTTCTCAAATCAAAATATAGACCATTCTAACAGAGCTCTTGGAGATCCGGATCACACTTAAATCCAACTATTACTTCAATCACTAGCTACAGTGCCCTGAAAGAGAACAGAAATTAGTTTAACGCCATTGAGATATTAAATATCAAACCAAATACTTCACAGCCAACTTCAATTACCCAAACATTGACTGGCACACTTACACCACTAAAAACAGTTATGCTTAAAGTTTCCCAGACTGTTAATGACGCACTGAAGTTAACTGTAAAACTACCCACCAGAGGCTCAAACATCCTTGTACTGGTCGTTACTAACCTATACCCAAATGTGTACCCCACCAAGCATCTCACATCAACCCTAATTAAATCTGACAAACTGGTCATTTTCTCTGTCATGACTAGATGAGCTACCTCATCAACAAATAAACAGCCTTTAGGGAATTCGCCAAGGCAAACCTACTTCTACTTGTAAAAGACATAAGCAAAATGCCTAACAATCCCCAACAAACAGACTAAGTGAGAGGACTGTCACATCCACTCCTGACTTTTAACAGCACCTTTTCAGCTGCAAAGAAAAGTCGGTGCCTATCCACCCTAAACACAATGGTAAATTCAGGAATAAAACTCTCCGGGGGAGCTCCCATATAAATTGCATAAACAAAAGGGCAATTAATATTTCAAAGAAATTCCTATCTGGTAACCATATGAAAACATGGGCCCCAACTTGTCAAGTACCAGGATAAGGAGACCCAATAATATATGCAAGTACATATTTTGGCCAAGTCCGACAGGGTCAGACTTCTGTTCAATAGTCACTTTTCTCCTGCATTTTCAGTCTTGTCCCCCCAGTCTCAAGACTGTGCAGAGTCTTGAGATTTCAGTATGGAATCTCCCAACCCCTTACCCTCAAGACCACAACGAAACATGCCAGCAAGAAACTTGAGAGCACTATTAGAAAACGTAAAACAGAATATGAACTTAAGGTTGTCAGAGTTAAAAAAAAAAAAAAAAGAAACTACAAATATTTCAGCTATGTTAGAAAATAATATCCAATAATGCTCGGAGTTCATCTGTAATAGTACCACACTAACAGAGTCTAAAGATATAGCCAATATATTAGCAGACAAATTTGACCCTAACTTTACCCCAACTACCCAGACTGTTGTCCCCACTGCTCCTAAAATTTTAGTCTCTCACTGAAATCATGCTGAAACACAATCCCTGTCAAAGGCTAAAAATAATACTTCGATGGGACCAGACAACATACCAGGCTCAATTCTGATCAGTGCCACTTATACAGCGCCTGAAGCTCCAAAACTCTCCTGGCTGAAGTAATAGCCACCAGGAAGGCCATCTTCCATGACAAGAATTTCAGGTAAACTGATACTGCGGGCTCGAACGGGGGCGCTACTAAGGCCTGAAGAACCAAAGTCAAATCCCACGGCGGGGAAGGATTCTTAATAGGAGTCCTCAGAAGAAAAGTACCTTTCAAAGAAGTCTTGCAAATTCTGGCAGCGGGTAGGGAGCCTGAATTTTCACCTACATGAAAATGGGAAATGGCCGCCAGCTGGACTTTCACTGTGGAAGAGTTGGCCCCTTGCTGGAAAATGAGAGAAAAAAATCTAACACTGCTGTAACCGGAGCGGTAAAGGAATCCAGATTTCTCTGCAAAGCCCAAATGGAAAAACATTTTCACTCATACTGTAAACTTTTCTGGTAGAGGACGTGTGTGCCACTACCAGGATGGATTTAACTGGGGAAGAGATACCGGGAGTCCTAGCAACTAAGGGAACTGGAGCAACCAAGCTGCGAGTTTGATGCTGTCCAGATTCGAGGGAAGAATTCCTGAGAAATGATGAATAAGATCCGGAATGGGATCCAGGGTGGAGCTAGGACAGAATGGGGCTATGAGGATAACTCTGCTCCCCAACCGAAGAGCTTTCTGTAAGAATTTTATCATAAGAGGAAGCGGGGAATACGCATAAAGACCACCAGGTTGCCAAGCATGGACAAGAGAGTCTCTGTGGGCTTCCCCCATTGGGGGAATTAGAGCGAAAAACTTGCTGCACTTCACGTTGGACGGCGATGCGAAGAGATCGCAGCAAAGCTGACCCCACCTGAGGAAGATCTGTTCCACTACATAAGGGTTCAAAGACCACTCGTAAGGCAAAAGGATGGTTCTGCTCAATTTGTCTGCCAAGATGTTGGACCAACCAGAGATGTGTGTTGTTTTCAAAAAGCGGCTGGTGGAGATCGCCCATTCCCACACTCTCATGACCTCTCGACAAAGTGGATAAGACCTGGTTCCCCCTGTTTGTTGATGTACCAGATCAGTGACATATTGTCTGACTGGATCGCAACAGTTCCCAGAGGAAGAGAGGTATGAAGGGCCTGCAACGCTAAAAGGACTGCTCTCATCTCTAGAATGTTTATATGCAGGACAGTCTCACTCAGTCCACGTGCCTTGGACAGTCCTGCCCGAACAGTGCCCCCCCACCCTAAGCAGGACGCATCCGTGGTTGCCGTGGCTTGGGGCAGAGGTGCAACAAAGGGGCATCCTTCTCACAATTACTGGGACTGAAGCCACCACGAGAGAATTTTTGCACACTTTGCTCAGAGGAATAGGAAAGTCTAGCAACTGATGTAGTAGAGACCACTGAACTTGTAACATCCACTGTAACACTCTCATATGCAGACGTGCACATGGAATCAGATTTATAGCTGCTGTCATGGACCCTAGGGCTGTCAGGACCAACTCCGCTGGGGGTGCAGGAGACTGAAGGAGTGCCAATACATGAAGGGCCAGGCTGTGAAGTCTGTCTGGAGTAAAAAAAATATCCTGGCCTGAAGAGAGTCTATTCTTGCCCCTATGAAGCCTAGAATTTGAACAGGTTGGAGGGAAGACTTAGAGATTTATTGTGATCACCACCCGGGTAGACAACTGAAGAAAGAAATCCCTGGCTAGTACAAGCTGATGCCTGGTGAAGGCAGTGAAGCCGGTCGTCCAGGTATGGAAAGACATGAATGCCCTAAAGCCTCAGGTGGGCCGCTACAACTGCCATGACCTTGGTAAACAACCTGGCTACTGTGGTGAGACCGAAGGGTAGGACCCTGAACTGGTAATGACCGTCTCCTAGCCAAAAGCAGAGGAACCTCCTGGATTGCATGTCCATCAGAATATGGTAGTACGCATCCCTGAGGTCTATCGAGCACATCCAGTCTTCCTTCTGCAAAAAGGGCAGGATGGATTGTAGAGACACCATCCAGAAAGAATCGGCCTCAAGTCCCCCGTCTTTTTTGGCACCAAAAAGAACCTGGAATAGATGCCTGATCTGGACTGGTCAGGGGACACTCACTGGATTGCTCTTTTTTCTAGCAGCTTTCTCATCTCCAAAGCTGCAGCCTCCCTTTGAGCGGGTGGGATGTCCGGGAGGCTCCTTGCGCATACGGGATTGTTTATGAAGGGAATAGAATAACCTCTGGATATTATTCGAAGCACCCAGCGATTTGACATGGACTCCCATTGAGATAGCTGCTGCGCAGGTTGGTCGGAAAAAGGTTCCCGTAACCCGAAGTTCTTCAGTACCCCTCTGCCTCTGTGCCGGCATCCAACTTGTCCCCCTCTGCTTCTGGGGAGGAGTCCTGAGCATTCCGGGACTGCTGCAATTTCCAGAACCACAGCTTCTTTTGTCCTCGCTGGTTCCTGGACCAGGACCTTTGAGAGCTAGAGAAGCTGATCC
This sequence comes from Protopterus annectens, assembly GCF_019279795.1. Classification (NCBI taxonomy): domain Eukaryota; kingdom Metazoa; phylum Chordata; order Ceratodontiformes; family Protopteridae; genus Protopterus; species Protopterus annectens. The sequence goes on from NC_056731.1 coordinate 1,528,361,796, forward strand.
CGACGGCTGACAGCTTTTTCCTGTCGTCCTTACTCTAGACAAGCGTATCTCAGATGGTCTTCCCAAACAGGGTTGAACAGTCACAAAAGGGGCGTTGGCGAAGGACGCTTTGAAAGATTCCGAGAAATCGCAAAGCCGGTGCCTGGCATGACGCCTCATGGCAATACCAGACCTGGTTGCCCTAGCGGCTCTCTCGGTGGTATGAGTAAATGCATGGATGTATTTGACAGACTTGAGAGTGGCCATAAGAGCAGAGAATGTCCATTTATCCTTGGCCAAAATGGACTCCAGGGGAGACTTAGCGTACTCTTTCACAAGGTCATGCTGCAGTCTAATTACGTGGGCCAAGTAATTCAGCGCCCTTACAGCAAAGGTAGTTGAAGCAAAAGTCTGCTTTCTAAGACTATCCATTGCTCTGGATTCCTTGTCCGTGGGATGGACCGAGGAACTTTCCTTCCTTTTTGGTGGCCGCCACCACCACCATGGCATCAACTGGGGAACCCTTACTCCCAGTGGCTTTGTCTGCAGGAGGGCTCAATTTCTTGGGCCGTTTGGGTATTGGCTCTACAGTGTCCGGTTCCTTCCAGGCTCTGGTGGTAATAAAGGTCCACCAGATGGTCGGCCGGGTGGGACATCCAAGAGGTAGATGGGCAGTCGAACACCTCCAGAAATACCGACTCAGAGGAAGGTTTTTGGGTGGACCAACCCCACCCTCTGGCTAAGAATTTCCATTAGGTCTCCAAAGGAGACTTCAAGGGGTGATCTGGGAGAACCTTCCCCTTCCTCCAAATCGGTATCTTCAGTGAGGGACTCAGGGGAGTCCATATGCCACCTTTTGCACTGGCATTTGCGAGGTGCCTCCTCGGAGGGACTCTCCGGGCAGGGCTCGGAAACAGTCTCGTATTCCTCAAAGGGAACTGTCTGGGGCGTACCGGATACAGGCAGTCCCTGGGAGGACTGGATGATGGAAGACAAACTCAGCTGTGAGGGAGCAGGAGAGGACTCCAAAGAAAGAGTGAAGGGTCTCTATCTTCCAGAGATAACTCTCTCCACAACATCGAATGCCAAAGGGGAACTGGCTTTCCTGAAGCTGGTGGTGTGGTTAGACGTACCCCTCTGATTCGATGAGGGGATTGGAACAGAGGCTGGCAAAGCCGAACCCAAGGAGACTGTATGCCCCGACCACAATGGGGCCGAAGACACATCACCTTGGATCTGATGCCCAGACCTCGGCTCCAAGAGCTCAGATCAGATCAGACAAGGGATCTGACCGGCTTGAGGGCATGGCCGGCGTCGAGGTAGGAAGTACCATCGGCGCCAACCCCCTTGACTCTGGGGCACCTTGGATCCATAGAAGCCGAAACTCGAGGGCAGATCGGAGAAGGAGCTATCGGGGCAAATGTCAGAGCCAAACTCCCTGCCCTGGCTGGGGGGGGCCAGCAACACTCCCATCTGCAACTGAGTTTGCAGGAACCTTATCATCCGGTCCATATCGGCTTCAGAGAGGCTCCTAATAGATCTTGAGGAAGCCAGAGACACTGCTGGCTGGGAGAGCCGATGTGAGGACGACCTCGAAGAGGACTGAGTCTCCTCCTCCTCCGGCTGTGGGGAGAATCGTGGTGAATGGAGCCGAGGGGAAGATGGCCTTGCAACTTTTTCTGGAGATAATATCACCTTAGCGGGAGGGGCCAACGGATCTGAGACTGCTTGCCTCTTGCGACCTCAACCTGTCTCTGTCTCTCTTTTTCTCTCTCTTTCTCCCTTTGTCCTATGTTTTTCTTTCTTGGCCCCTCTCTCCCTCTTTAGAGGTGGGTGTGTGAGTCCCGGACAGGGAAGGAGGGCTGGAAGGCTGAACAGTCACAGCCGTGCCTGAAGATGAAGCTGCAGAAGAAGTAGCTGACTCTGCGGGTAAAAGACCAGCAAGAATCAGCTTGGTCCTGCGATCTCGCAGGGCCCAGGGGATAAAGGCCGCACAAATTTTGCAGCCCGATGTCAGATGAGGCACCCCCAAAAAAACTACGCACAGAGTGTGGCCATCGGCCAGCGACAGCTTATGGGTGCACACTGTGCACTTACAGAAAGTCGGTTTCTGACTTTCCAACATTACTGACTTAAGACAAGCTATACACTCACACTCACACACTCTAAGGGCGCGAAGGGGAGACCTACATAACAGAAAGTTTAGAAACTTTCTACACTGCTACAAACACTTATCTAAATGCAAAAACCCGGGGATAATAAGGATAGGGTTATACACTGTTTAGCACTGAAAAAGGCACCCACAGACTGAAAGTTAAATGAAAACCTAACAAACCTGCCTGGAACATAAAAATCCCTTGCTGGCGAAGCCACGGCAAATGAGATCTGAGGATTGGAAGGAGGTTGCAGTGTAGTATGGGTAAAGGGGAGGTGCTTGGAGCTCAGATAATTAGCTTGGTATGCTGCCGGCTCGGATCCGTATCAGATCCGGAATCCACAAGTTGATGATCAAATGAAGTTAACTACTTCAGATCTTTAATTTTCTTCAGGTGAAGCCATTCTTTTGTTGATTTTGGATGTATGCTTGGGGTCATTGTCATGTTGAAAGGTGAAATTCCTCTTCATCATCTGCTTTCTAGCAGACACCTGAAGGTTTTGGGCCAAAAATGACTGGCATTTGGAATGGTTCATAATTTCCCTCACCCCAGTTCCAGTTGAAGAAAAGCAACCCCAAAGCATGATACTGCCACCACCATGCTTCATCATGGGAATGGCATTCTGTCGGTGATGCGAAGTGTTGTTTTTGTGCCAAACGGACCTTTTGGAATTGTAGCCAGAAAGTTAAAACTTTTGGTCTCATCAGACCATAACACATTTTCCCATATGCTTTTGGGAGACAATGTATTGTTTAACAAATTTTAGCCTGGCGTGGATGTTTTTCTGTGTAAGAAAAGGCTTCTGTCTTGCAACCCTACCCCATAGTCCAGACATATGGAGAATCCAGGAGATTGTCACATGTAGTACACAACCAGTACTTGCCAGAAATTCCTGCAGCTCCTTCATTGTTATTCTAGGTCTCTTGGCAACCTCCCTGACCAGTTTTCACCTTGTCTTTTCATCAATTTTGGAGGGACAACCAGTTCTTTGCAACATCGTTGTTGCCCCATATTTTCTCCACTTTCTGATGACTGACTTCACTGTGTTCCATGGTATATCTCTTACTATTAAGTGAAAGCTCAAATAACCAAATCCAAAACTACTGAGCACAGTTTCGCGAAAGTGCTTTTCCACCGAAAAAGCACTTTCGCAAAAGTCTGCAAAAAAAAAAAAAAAAAAAAAGTAAACATGCCCCCCCACCCCCCTACTTTTATATTCTCAATCAGAGATCGCACTACAGTGGGGAAGAAGGAATATTCCCTTATCCCCACTGTACCACGACCTCAGCAAAAGCCATTCTATCATTATTTTAATTTCCTTGCGATCACTTAAGCAAAAGTGCATATTCGGTGAAAACACACTTTCGCTTAAGTGTGCTCGGTAGTTTTGGTTTCAGTTATTTGAGCTTTTGCTCAATAGTATGAGACCCATATCCAATGCTGTGGAAATGTTTTTGTACCCTTCTCCTGACTGATACCTTTCAACAATGAGATCCCTTTGATGCTTTGTAAGCTCTCTGCAAAACACGGCTTTTGCTGTATCAGGCAACCGAGTAAATGTCAGGAAAATCCTACTAGGACAGCTGAACTTTATTTGGGGTTAATAAGAGTTTCTTTATTTGATGGCAGGTGTATACTGAAGAAGACTGAATGCTGTACTTAAATCAAAAGGTGCTTCAACAAAGTATTAGTTTAAAGGTGTGCCCACTTATGCAACTAGCTTATTGTACGTTTTTTATTTTTTATATTTTCCCCATAACAGATTTGTTTTTCAATTGAATTGTACAGGTTATAGGTCACATTAAATGTGAGAAAAGTTCTGAAATTATTTATTGTTCTCATTTTTTTTATATCACATAAACATGGCATTTTAACAGCGGTGTGTACACTTTTTATATCCACTGTATATAGTACACACACATACATTTTTTTTGTGTGTGTGTAATTGTAAACCAGATCACACCTTGTCAACCACAAAAACATACATACAAGAAGAAAAGGGTTGGAAGGAGAGAAAGCTACTCTAACAGTGATCTGTTAGAACATCTAGCATTAAGTTTACTTACACAACTGTAATACACTCATAGATCACTGTTGCAGTAGCCTAAGGAGGGGGGGGGGGTGGCTTATACTATAAGCCACCAGGAGCACCAAGAGAATGGTCCAAGCAAAGCCAGTCATGGACCCGGAAAAGGAATCCAGTTTGTACTGTTTTGTTAAAAAGTGTCCATAGAGTACAAAGCTGCTGCCTCTGGAATACATTGAGGTCACCCTTTTCCATAAAGCCACAGAAGAAACCAAAGCCCTTGTGAAATGGACTGCAACCCTGCTTGGAAGTGGCTAATTATGGTGAGTATAACAAAAGGCAACAGTTTGAGACAACCACCTGGAGATTATCTGTTTTGATACCTGATTTACTTCTATGATCAAAGAAGACAAACAGCTGATAAGCTTTCCTGAAGGCTGGAGTTTTGTCTAGGTAGTGTCTAAGATACCTGTGGACATCTAGAGTGCACAGAATAAGTTTTTCCTGGTTGTCCCAGTCATGGAAGAAGAGTGGAAGATTAACAGTCTTGCTTAAAGTAAACTCTGAGACCACTTTAGGCATAAAGGTAGGATTTGGTCTCAGAAAAACCCTACCTGTGAACAACAAGGTAGGGTTAACTCACTATAACAGCTTGCAATTTGCTTATTCTCCTAGTAGATGTCAGTTTAACGAGTAAAATATTCTTCCAAGTTAAGAATCTCAAGTCATCCTGATGAGCTGGTTCAAAGAGAGACAAAGTACAAAGTTCAGATCCTAAGGAGGAGCCACCAGTTTCCTAGGCAGGGGAGTACTTGAAGTACAGTTGTGTACACTTACCATAAATGTAGATGTTCAAGTGTATTCACTGTTGCAGTCATTATATTTGTGTTATCTGCTTGCAGGTAGCCCTCAGTTGGCCTGATTGAGCCCTGCATCGGTTGTCCCTTCTTCCATGACGTCAGGTCGTCAGGTTAATAAAACATGCAGCCAACGCCATTACATCAGTTTTTCTTGCCCCAGATGGCAGATGCCCCCCTAATGGGGAGCAATTAAATATAAAAGTACAATGATATACCTCCAACAAAAAAGCAAATATACCAAAAAGGCTTTTAAGCATAATAAAGGAAAGTAGAGGTATAGCCAAAATAAGTTAAAGGGCTGGAGGGAGGGTAACCAGGACTGCAACAGTGAAGACACTCGAACATCTACATTTATGACAAGTGTACACAACTGTACTATGTTCTTCGTGTTTCACTGTTGCAGTCATTACATTTGGGTAGATTCCCAAAGCTGTGGTTGGGAGGAGGAATTTAGATAGCATTAGAACCAGCTATAAGGCCGTGCAAGACTGCAGTGGCAAAGCCAGCTCTGGATTTAGAGAAAATTGGCAAATGGTAATGCTTGGTGAAAGTATGTACAGAACTCCAGGTAGCAGCTTCTAGGATGTCCCTGGTAGGGACACCTCTGAGAAAGGCTGTAGAGGTAGATGCAGCCCTGGTGGAGTGAGGTCTGATCGCCTGGGGGATAGGTTTTCCATGGTGCTTCTAGCAGAAATGAATGCAATGGCCTATCCATTTAGAAATAGTTTACTTTGAAATAGCCTTCCCCTCTGCCCCTGCAGCAAATGCTACCAGCAGTTGTTCAGATTTCTTTGAGATTTAGTCCTGTCCAAGTAGAATCTGAGTTGTCTGTGCACATCTAAGGAATGCAGCATCTGCTCCCCTTTGTTCTGTGGATTGGGAAAGAAGGTTGGCAAATGAATGGATTGATTAAGAGCCACACTGGATACCACCTTGGGCATGGATGGATTGGTTCTGAGGGACACCCTGTCCACATGAAAGATGATGAAAGGCTCCACTGCCATAAGGGCCTGTAATTCAGATGCTCTTTTAGCTGAAGTGATTGCTAAAATGAAAGCGGTTTTCCAAAAAAGAAATTTTAAGTCTGCAGTAGCAGCTGGCTCGAAAGGAGGTAGAGTGAGTTTCTCCAAACAAAGTTAAGGTCCCAGGCTGGTGATCGGGCTCTCCTGAGTGGTCTCAAATTTTTGGCCCCTCTGAGGAACTGCTTGAGCAGTGGATGAGAGAAGTGTGTGTGTGTGGGGGGGGGGTTCTGTGTTTCAATGAGCTGAAATGGCTGAGGTGTGGATTTTAATAGAGGAAAAAGACAGGCCCTTGTGAAGCATCTCAATTAAGTATTGTAAAACCTGAGGTAAATTGGGCGCTGCTGTGCTCATCCCTCGAGATTGGTTCCAGGCACAGAATCTTTTCCATTTCTCAGCATATGATTTTCTAGTGCTAGTCCTTCTCGTCTCTAAAATGATATCCATCACAGGTTTACTGAGGGATGGTAAAGGACTGATTATGTAATTAGCCAGGCTGCAAGGTTCAGTGTTAGAAGCTGAGGGTGCAGAATCTGGTTCTCGTGCTGAGACGACAGGGAAGGAGTCTGAGGCAGGTGCCATGGGGATAATTGTGACACACTGTGCATGAGGGGGTACCAGTGTTGGCGTAGCCAGTCTGGAGCAATCAAAATCATCCTTGGTTTGTCCTGTTTGATTTTTAGCAGTACTGTGGAGAGCAGAGGCGGGGGGGGGGGGGCATAAACTGATAGCTTTTTTCAGCTGAAGGACAGAGCATCCACTTTCCAGGCTTATTTGTGGGGAGACCTTGTGCCAAATTTGTCCAATTGGTAGTTCAGGGGAGAGGCAACAGGTCTATATCTGGGCTCCCCCATTTGCTTGCCAACATGTTGAAAATCCGTGGTTCCAGTTTCCACTCGTGTGGGTCCATGAAGTTTCTGCTTAGTCCGTCTGCCAGTGCATTTAACTTCCCTGGCAGGAACTGAGCTTGTAGGTGCACTTGGTAGCTCAAGGCTGTGTTCCACAATGCCATGGCTAGTCTGCAGAGGGGGTAAGAATGTGTACCCTCCTGCTTGTTTATGTACCACACAACAGTGGTGTTGTCAGTCTTTACCACTAGTTGTCCTGGAAGAATGTGGTCCTTGAAGGCTGTCACAGCATTCTGTACAGCTAACATTTCTTTTTGATCGATATGCAGGTGCATTTGACTTGGGTTCCATTTGCCCTGAATGTACGTCCCTGCCAGGTGAGCCCCCCCATGCATAGTCTGATGCATCTGTTGTTAGGGTTTGGGCGGCAGGGCGTTGTGAGAGCGGTAGTCCCTTGTTTTGGTGGCAGGCCTCTGCCCACCAAAGGAACTCTAGGCGTAGGCAAGGTATGATAGGAATTACTGCTTCTAGGTCCTGAGAATGTTGACACCATAGGCTTTTTAGATACCACTGTAGTTTCCTCATATGCAGTCTTGCACATGGAATTAGAAGAATGCAGGAGGCCATGAACCTCAAGGCTTGCAGTATTAGTCTTGCAGATAGCAGGGTTTTTGTGGCCACTTGTTTGAAGTAGGTTGTCAAATTAATTTGTTTCTCTGGCGGGAGATAGGCCATATGGGAAGTTGTATTCAAGCTTGCTCCCAGGAATATAATTTGTTGACAGGGTACCAGATGCGATTTCTTCTCGTTTATGGTGTACCCCAGACAAGTTAGAACCCTTTGTACAATGGCCAGATGATTTAAAAGTATGTCTTGGCTTTCTACCTGAATTAGACAATCATCCAGGTATGGGTATATTTGAATATTTCTTTGCCTGCAAAATGCAATAACTGGAGCTAGGCACTTTGTGAATACCCTGGGCGCAGTACATAAGCCAAAGGACAGTGCAGAGAACTGATAGTGCATGTAGCCTGCTTTGAAGCGTAGGTATCTTCTGCAAGATTCCCTCATTGGGATATGCAGGTATGCTTCTTTTAAATCTAGTGTTGCCAACCACGCATCTTTGCCTAGTACAGGAAGTAACTAGTGAAGAGTCAGCATCTTGAATCTTGGAATCTCCACAAAGGTGTTTAGAGTAGACAGGTCCAGGATAGGGCACCATGAATTGTCTTTTCTGGGTACCAAGAAAAGTCTCAAGTAGAAACCTTGTCCCTTTTTCTCTTCTGGTACCAGCTGAATAGCCCCCATGCTTAAGAGAGAAAGTACTTGTTTTTGGGCTTCCGCCCATTGATTTGGGGGTAGGTCTGGCCACCCGCTTGGTGTTGGCAACATGTGGAAGTGAAATCTGTATCCCTGAGACACTATTTAAAACCAATTTGTCCTGGGTAATGAGTTGCCAGTTCTCTGCATGAAGAGCAATCTTTCCCTCCCAAAGGGGCAGTCAGTTGATAAGTGCTTGGAAATTTTAAAAAGAAGTCATTGAGACAGTTTACCATGGGGGGGGGGGGGGGTCTTATTACTCCCAGATTTGGAAGTGGAGCCCCCCACTTCTTAGTCCTGTGCATCCCCTGGGACTGAAACCTGGGGTCTTTGCTATGTCTGGGTTTGGCTTAAGACCTGGAAGGGGCTGGAATGGACCAATTCTTAGAGGACCAGTGCCTACTAAATCTAGGAGACTGAACTTTTAAGAGGCTGAACTTGTTTGTTTTTTTATTTTTATTTATGTAACATTTGTTGACCGGGAAAGTCCGACTAGGTTCCACAGATCCTGTTTTCAGTGGAGGTCTGGGGAGAAATGCTCCAGAAGCATGTCTTTAGAATGTTGTAAGAAATCTTTAACAGTTTGCATAGATTTAGCTTTATCTTCCATCTTAAGAACTTCCTCAGCCTTGTTGCCAAACAGGCGGTCTTGATTTAAGGGAGCATCCAACAATTTAGCTTTAACATGATCAGGCAAAGATTGCTCCTTAAGCCAAGCATGCCTTCTGAGCACAGACCCAGTAACAGCGGCCTTGCAAAAGGCCTCTAATGAATCAAAACCACATTGCAAAGTACGTTTTCCAACTTGTTCTTCAGAATGCATTAAATCATGCAATTCTTTACTTTCCACACAGTCAGGAATCAACATAATTTTCTGTTTAAGCAATCCAATAACATGTTGTTGATACTTTAACATATGAAACTGTCAGTTTAAAGCCCTAATGGCCAAGGTTGCAGAAGTGTAAACCTTCTTACCCCATCTATCCAGCGCCCTGGAGTCTCTATCAGAAGGGGTAGGATTTTTAGCAGTAGAAGTCTTAATGCCCTTGGGCCCCTGTGAAATAGTCTCTGGATCCGCAATAGGATTTTTAAAAAGGAACTTGTGTGACTCACGGACCCTGTAGTATCTGTCTGGTTTTCTGGGAGCAGGAGGCAAGGAATCAGAAGCCAAACTAGATTCCAAAAAAGCAACAAAGTCTAGTACAGGAGGAATAGCTAAAGGCGTATGCTGGGGTAGGAGTAAGAAATCCCTAAGCCTCTTTTTTTGAATCAGAAAAATCCTGGCTTTCCCAGTGAAAATGCTCCCTTGGAGTATATGTAAGGTTTCCCCAAAAGAAAAATCCTCTGGAGGGGAAGCAGAGGGAATGCAGTCCTCTGCATCAGAATCCTCATAAGTAGGTAAGGGCAAATCCAGATCATCAGAAGAATCAGAAAAAACAGAATCCTGGTCAGAAGATTCATAAACCACTTCGGTCCTAGGCCTCTTAGAAAGGGGGGGGGTTAGCTATTCCTGATTAGAGTTATTAGATCTTCAGCCATTCTTATCATTTGTTTTTTAGGCAAAGAGGCCTGAGCATGTGGCCTGGGCATCAGTTTTTAGGCATGATTCGAGATTTAGGCCTAAGAGAAGAAGGCGTCAGTCTAACAAGCAAGTCCGTAGGCCTAAATACACCTCTCAGAAGCCGGTGCCTGCACACCGGCTCCGGACGCATCCAAGGTAGAGACATCCGTGTGTTCCATAGTTGAAGCATCTCTGTGCATACCGGACTACGAATGGGTCTCGGTAGAGGCCTGCGAATCAGAAGTAGTGGGTATCAGGGGCTGCAAAAGCGCTTCACTGAGTACCTGCAAACTGACGACTGGCTTAGGATAAGCGTAGTCAGCAGTTTTGGACATCGGCGGCCTGTCTCTGTCTTTATCTTAGTGTTTTTTTGGAATCCCGGTAGTCGGATGGCTAGCCGACATTTCTGGATAATTAAACAGAGAACCGAAATATTTAGAGGCGAAAATATACCGACGATGGATAGTGCGCGGATTAAATAAAGCAAAAAACCAACAGCAAGGTACGTCGTGGTCAGGGCCTAGGCAAGGAATACAGTACGAATATGAGCTATTTGCTTTCCACAAGTAATGCAATTATTAACTTTTACTGATGTCAGTTTAGAGCAAGAAAAAGATTCCCCAATGGGGTACTTAGCTTAGTAGAAGACTTCAGTTCTGAAACTTGAAAACGAAATTTTCAGGAGTCTGCTGACTGGCACTTGCGAACTGCTTCTGCTTTGGGCACCGCATGGCAAGAAAGACTGATGTAATGGCATCGGCTGCATGCTTTATACCCCTGACTACCTGACGTCATGGAAGATGAGACAGCAACCAATGTAGGACCAAGACTTTGATAAATCAGGCCGACGGAGCTACTGCAAGCAGATAACCCAAATGTGATGACTGGGAACAGTGAAACACGAAGAACATCTGCATATATGTATGCAAGCTACGTGCAACCCCCCCCCCCCTTTTTTTAAATGTTTATGTACGGTATTGTAAAGCTTTTTTTATCTTTCTCTCTCATGTATGCACACTTACATGTATTTTGTATTCCTCCTGATGCATGTTAAATGTGGAGCTTTTCTCTCAGGACCTCTACTGAAATAGGGTTTTAATCGCAGCTGGACTTCCTGATAAATCAAAGACAAATAATTACCCCCCCCCCCCCCCCGGACCTAGGCTGGAGAAGGCAAGGTGCTTTTTTGCTGCTCGAGCCATAGGACTGACTTTAGCAGGATTTAAGATGAGGAAAGAGAGAAATCTGCATGTGAAATTCTATACAATATATCTCAGTTTTTTTTTGTTTGTTTGTTAAGGAACTGATAGGATAGAATCAGGAGGATTACAGGCAGCTTTTAATGCATCATGCAAAGCAACAAAATAGGAGGAATGGGTACAAAATACAGATTTTTCTGTTCACCTAAATCTTATCTGCCCAACTCGGGGGGGGGGGGCATCTGTTCCCAAGCAAATGTGTCCCTCACTCTAGAATGGTCTCAGAAAAAAAAGAAAGCTTCCACCTGTGCCACTTCAGGCTCCCTATCCAGAGAACCAGAATCTTGGGCTATAGAATCCCAGAGTGAGTAAATCCTTCATCTATCAACATCAGATTCATTACAAAATTCCTCCTGTTGCTTAAAACGAGGAGCAACAGTATAAAAAGAAGGTTTATATTACCCAGAGTTAACTGCCTGTAATTAATGTCTGGCTAGGGTAATACCATTTTTACAGACAGGAACCATGTCTTTACTTTCAATATCATTAACTTTGTTTCTTTTTTTCTAGGTACACCCCCGAAGACTGAATGGCTAGGAACAGCACATCATGCCGAACAGATCTCTTGCTTTAGACACCTTCAGAACATCCTCTGAAGTTCTCCTGTACCCAAGTTTGGGTGGTTCTCCTATGCTCTAGCAAAGCACTGGAATGGCAAAAGAGGATATGTCTGACAAAGTCTGCTGTGGTCAGCAAAGTTACACCAGAGGTATTTGAGAAAATAGGTAAGTGGCCTAAGGAACCAGAAGTGGCCACTGTATAGTCACCTGAAGCATAGTAATAGCCAGTGAGAGACATGGACTTATGGTTTGACTTTTTTTTCTTTTCTTTTTAGTTACATTAAGAGACGGACCAACAGGACTAAGGTACATAGTCATGCTGTAGCTAGAAAGAAGCCCATTTGCTGGTAAGGAATACCTCAAGAAGTCTATCAAAAGGTAAGTTTGTCTCTAAGCATAAACAGCACACGATCCTTCTACTCCAATCAAATTTACCCCACAACAAAGTAACAAGCAACACAAAATAAATCACTGTCAAAAGATGGACAGAATTAAATAATCTGCCCCGAAAAATCACATAAAACCTAAGCAACCAAATGTAAGCAGTAGCATTCACATGCAGTGGATATAAAAAGTTTACACAACCCTGTTAAAATACCTGGATTTTGTGATATAAAAAACTGAGACCACAATAAATCATTTCAAAACTTTCCCCACCTTTAATGTGACCTATAACCTGTACAATTCAATTGAAAAACAAATCTGTTAGAGGAAAAATTATAAAAAATAAAAAACATACAATACACTGGTTGCACAAGTGTGTACACCCTTAAACTAATACTTTGTTGAAGCACCTTTTGATTTAATTACAGCATTCAGCCTTCTTGGATACACACCTGCCATCAATTAAACAGACTCTGATCAACCCCAAATGAAGTTCAGCTGTCCTAGTTTAAGATTTTCCTGACATTTACTCAGTCACCTGCTACAGCAAAAGCCATGGTTCACAGAGCTTACAAAGCATCAAAGGGATCTCACTGTTGAAAGCTTACCAGTCAGTAGGGCACAGAGAATTTCCACAGCAATGGTTATATCATGGAACACAGTGAAGAAGATCGTCAAAAGGTGGAGGAAATATGGGACAACAGTGACGTTGCAAAGAACTGGACATCCCTCCAAAATTGATGGAAAGACCAGACCAAAACTTGTCAGGGAGGCTGCCAAGAGACGTACAGCAACATTGAAGGAGCTGCAGGAATTTCTGGCAAGTACTGGTTGTGTACTACATGTGACAACTCTCTCCCATATTCTCCATATGTCTTGTCTATGCGGTATAGTTGCAAGACAGAATCCTTTGCTTACACACAAAAATATCCAGGCTCAACTAAAATTTGCAAAACAATACATAATCTCCCAAAAGCATGTGGGAAAATGTGTTACAGTCTGAGACCAATGTTGAACTTTCTGCCCACAATTCCAAAAAGTACATTTGGCACAAAAACACTTTGCATCACCAAAAAAACACCATCCCCACGGTGAAGCATGCTGGTGGTAGTATCATGCTTTGGGGTTGGTTTTCTTCAGTTGGAACTGGGGCTTTAGTCAAGGTGGTGGAAATTATGAACCGCTCCAAATACCAGTCACTTTTAGCCCAAAACCTTCAAGCGTCTGCTAGAAAGCTGAAGATAAAGAGGAATTTCACCGTTCAACAAGACAATGACCCCAAGCATACATCCAAAGCAAAAGAATGGTTTCACAAGAAGAAAATTAAAGTTTTGGAATGGCCCAGCCAGAGCCCAGACCTAAATTCAATAGAAAATCTGTGGGTTGACCTGAAAAGGGCTGTGCACAAGAGATGCCCTCACAATCTGACAGATTGGGAGCACTTTTGCAAGGAAGAGGGGGCCAAATATTGCCATCAAGATGTGCCATGCTGATAGACTCCTACCTAAGAAGACTGAATGCTGTAATTAAATCAAAAGGTGCTTCAACAAAGTATTAGTTTAAAGGTGTACACACACACAACAAAGTATTAGTTTAAGGGTGTGCACACTCATGCAACCAGCATATTGTATGTATTTTTTATATTTTTCCCCTAGCAGATTTGTTTGTTTTTCAACTGAACTGTACACATTATAGGTCACATTAATGGTGGGAAAAGTTTTGAAATAATTTATTGTGATCTCATTTATTTGTATCACAAAAACCTGGCATTTTAATAGGGTGTGTAAACTTTTTATATCCACTGTACAAGCATGTTACTCTTCTGGAAAAATAATTTCTAACTCTCCAAAAACTTTTTAAAAACAAGAAATATACTTAAATATAGCCCTATGGCACTAAACAGTCACATCCTGGAAAACAATCCCTAGGGAGATTCAGAGTATCATAATTGAGGAGAGTCGAACAGATGTGTTCTAAAGCTGGTACTCTTAAAGCGATGTACTGTTATTTACCAAAAAAAAAAAGTAAACACTAAATTCAAAATATAATGTACATGTGTGGATGGGGTCCCCAAAAGGGATCTCATCAGTCGGAAAGGAAGCCTTGGAAGACTGCTGCATCAGATTCTCAAAGATGCATCTGCTTGACTTGGCAAGAAAGTACTGAATATTTTTAGTCACTCTGGCTGCTTTTATACTTTCGTCCTAAAAGGAATGGCTTATAGGCAGCCAGTGTGACTGTGTAGGCTGGGTTTAGAGCTTTGGGAAGTTAATTGGTTGCAGAATTTAAAGGAAATAGGTTTGTACTAAGCTAACTGCCTTTGTTAGCCATTTTAAGCCTAGCCAATTATCCCTTGTGAGAATCAAACCCTGCACCTTGTGTTTCTAAGGCGAACACCTTAACCATTAGGCCACCCTCCCAACCACTTACCAATTTTTGGCAAGATTCAACCAATACACTACTGCAAAAGTGAGAATGATTAGCATCTACAGTAACAGACAGAGGAAATAAATGTTTAAAGTTTCTGCTTCTTAACAGGAAACTCCAAAGAAGCAGACAGACTCTTATTAGACATACCACCATTAGTAACAGCTACCCCAGTACGGCTACACACATAATTTCCTGCCCTTTCCTCTGAGACCAATAAGCGTGAATCTACCCTGTCCTCCAAGGACATAAAAGCTGCAAAGTACATGTCTAACCCCCAGGCCATGGTGGCTGAAGGAACAATGCAATTTGAGCCAAGGAAAAGATGAATGATCTGAGGAGCCAGAAAATGTTTACACCAGAGTCGTCCTTCTGTGGCCTGCTGAAAAGGCAACGGCTGTCTAGAAACTTTTCTTTTTTGTGGGGGGAAGGAAGAACTACTGTGAGAA